>NW_027225667.1:0-217673 GCF_038994185.2 Dermacentor albipictus
AAGATATGTATAATTAGATAAGTACATTCATTTAATGTGTGTTTTGTTTTGATTGCAAAGTAATTTCATGTTACATAGCATTTAAAAACTTCTTTCTTTCGAGCTTTTATGTTCGGCTTTCTGTGAACAACAAAATGTACATGTAAAGAGGTGCCACAGAGAGCACTCTTAAAATGTATATATACCCGCCACGGTTGCTCAGTGGTTATGGTGTTGGGCTGCTGAGCATGCGGTCGAGGGATCGAATCCCTGCCACAGCGGCCGCATTTAGGTGGGGGCGAAATGCAAATGCACCTGTGTACTTACATTACAACACCAGCTGGCCGAAATTTCCGGAGCCCTCCACTACGGCATGCCCCATAAAGTGGTTTTTGCACGTAAAACCCCATAATTTAATTTTTTAAATGTATACGTGGACATTTGCATAAATAACTTGGCAGTGGCTGGCTTGAGTAGGTATCGCACCGAAGTAAAACTGCGTAAATGTATGTGACATTAAAGGTTTAAGTGACGCATTCTGCAGTGTCATATTGCAACTTTCAAGAAATGTGTTAGCGTTTATGAGTATGTCGCAACACCTTGTCGTTTCTTTTTTTGTATATCGAACGTAATGGCTGTATATCTGTCAGCTTGAAATTGCTTCAGTAGTAATTCACATCCGTTTTGACACTGTGTGCTCATTTGTGCATGCCAAGACAATACCACAGGTTATAACTGTATTTCGAACATCACAAACGGTTTGAAACAATTGTGATTATACGTGTGCTACGGCTTTGAATAAAATGTGCCATTTGCTTTAGCAATGGGATTTTTTTAGCAATACTGTAAGCCTTTACAGGCTCATACAGGAGCGGGTCAGAAGCAAAACAAAACCAAACTGGAGAAAGCAATGAAATGTGGTAATTATTACAAAGCGAACAAATAAGATGCAGATAGCCGGAATAGCACATACAAAACAGTGCAAGGCAAATAATACAGGTAAGGGGGAAGAGCTGCGAAAAGTGCAGACGTGCTGCTGAAGATTGAAAACAGTTGCGCAGCACAGCATTGTAGCAGGGCATTTTGACAGTAGGTAGCAGTGTTTGCCCTTAGTACAAACATTCCATGTGAATGGATGGGCACTTTGCAAACATTGAAGACATGATGCAATTGATGTTCTGGTACCTGTCTTTCCAGCAGGCAGTTCCGGTGTGGAGTGTTATGTAAACTTGAGAAAACTCCCTGAAATGTTGGAAGTTCTTGAAATGCAGTATGATTTTCATGGTTCTGAGATGTAAAAGCTCTTATGAAACTACATTTTCAATGGGCAGAATGAAGTGGCTCATTAGCTGTTACTAGCTAGGTACCCAAAAACAAACTATAGCACTCATTTTCAGTGATACATTAGAGGCTCAAGTGATCACATTACACGACTATAAGACATGGCAGTGTCTTGTAAATGAGTGGTCGTGGTTGACAAAGAAAATGTCCTCACCTAATATACCCTCGTGAACGCATAAACGAGGAAGAAATGTAAAGAAAAAATGTACTTATCAACTGACTAGGAGCAACCACTAGTTGCTCCGATAACAAAAAATAAATGAACTTTTAGAGCTGCCATAACGTGAACATACGCATTCATAAAAGAACCACACATCATGATGGCTGTTACGAATTTGCATAACATTGGTACGTGTGACAATATACATTACATTAAGCCACAAATATCAGGCTCACACAAGAAGTTAAAAACAAACTTTCAAAATAAACATCCATCACATGCCTAGAGCAACCAACAGGTGCTAAGATCAAACCAAATGACAAAGAATAAGTAAACATTCAAAGTACATATAACATAAATAATGCACTGTTCATAAAACAACATATACCACATTCATAATTCAACATATCACATGAAATATATGTTTGATGCAGCATTTCAAGGTAAATTAACCTATCAAAATGAACACACTCTGGGAGTCTAAAAATATAATATTTTTCATCATCTGACTAGTAATGACCGCCAGGTCGTCATATGGCAACAAAGTGCACAAAATAATTGAGCTGTCATAATAGTGAGAGGTATTGTTATGGCTTTCCATGGCATGAAATAAAAATGTGCATTGCAACATTTTGCGTCACGTTCATCCATAAGGACAGCTTTTCTGTTGTAGAACCACTGAACATCTCCTCTGGATTACATTGGCAGCATGCACACGAGTAGAGGCTTAAGCCCTCTAGAAAAAAAACTGGCAAAACATCGATGGCCTCTTCATTTTACTGCGATAGCAACTATATGGATACTCCAGGTGCATCTAGTTTTTCATATATTCAGACAAAGCAGTTTTGTTAGGTGAACTTACTACACTCGAACATGTTTATAATAGAATGTTTGGGGCCTCGAAAATAACTGATTATACAGATCACTTCGTTGTAAAAGTCACACACCACACAGCTCACAATAGAAGTGGGACAGATTAATTCTTTCGTTACAAAGGTCATTTTATCGTAGAGTTGCTCGACTTTACAAAATATAAAAAAGAACTCCACGCTTTAGCAGTTCTTTGCGAAAGGGACTTTGCACAACAGTCAAGGGCAACATGGACGCCGACCAGAAACATTAAAGAGAAAAAACCTGCACTACACTTGATGGCAAACTGAAACATAATTTGAAAATAAATTAGTTAATCTGAAGTTTGTCGCCTTTGCTGCTCGGCAGCTGCAGCAGTCCGTTCAGCAGCAGCCCACTCGGCAGCTGCAGCATTTCTTTCCATAACAGCGGCCATCTGCTGCACTGCTGGGACTAGCTGATGTAACATCTGCAGATACATACGGAACTTGCCAGATCACAATTTGCTATGTTGTGTTGTCAAATTTAAGTATCCGCTTGTGATGAATCTATCGCAACATTTATAAAACTAATGTGGAAACTACACCTGGTAAGCGCTGCACAGAAATGAGGCGTAAACATTCCTATGAATAAGGCTATTTCCTGGATCTTGCGACCAAGTTTTTCATTGCCTTGACTTTGACGAAAATATTACACTCATTTCGTAACGGCAGTGAACACACTGCCAAAGTAGTGTCGCAATTCCATGGGCAAAAGAGAATCGCTTCCCCTCCTATATTAAGAGTACTTAAAAGGCACTGTCTAAGGCATAGCTGCACTTGATGGCGACGAGCTGAAAAATAAAATGTGTTCTTGCTCCTGGAATCCATTTTTGTGAAACATAATTCATCAAATGTAACTTCAAAACATATTATACTACATTGAAAGTATTTTACACTCTTGCATCTGACATTTCCAGAGACAGCTTGTCGTTGATACCAGCTTCCTGCAGCCTTTCCAAAATTTCTTAATTGGTCCTACAGCTATAACTTCGACAGGCACAGCGTTGACATAGTAATGCATAATTTTGTTTGGTAGCAAACAGTTAACACAATAACTGCAGTGATACTTGACACTTGTAGTGGTAATCAACCACGAGAAGTTGTGCATTTTTAATTTCCATGGATTGTTTAGCAGCGCACAAAGTAAGATGGCATAGTGCGCACAAAATTTTAAAACTGTACATCGATTCCAACATTTCATTGCTTGCAGATATCTATGTGACAGTGCACAATAGACATACCTGGTTATTCTCCTGAAGCAGCCTCACCAACTGCACGTAGTTGTCCACTACCTCACCCATCACCTCCTTGACAACTACACGAGGTCCGCGATTAGCACGACGTGCCTGGCGTGTAGGTGCTGTGAACACGGAAATGGTACTTTCTAGGACACTCTACAAACCTTTAAGCAAATACACTGACTTACAGCAATCACAATTAGGAAAAACCTGGCAGCATAGGAAATTGTGGATGGATATTCATTGCGCTACTATAAACCAAACACTGTGCTATTCAGAAAACGTCTCAAGACAAATCATCGTGAAAGAGGAACATTTTATGTATTTAGCAATGCAGGTAACAATGCAGTGCAGAAGCAGACAACTATCACCATTTTGACCTTTTTGATTTGTCATAATTCCTGCTCCTGGACATATACCTCACCTACACACCTGTGACGAGTCTGGCTTAAGCTGAACAGATTTCTTGTGAGCTTGCGAATGCCAAATAAAAATGGAGCGGCCTCAACCTATTCATTGTGGCACAGTGACTTATGCTGCCATTCATGATGCTTCACTGTTCTACTGATCAACACTCCATGTAGGGCTTTACATCAATATGTAAGATATCTTAGGTGTGTGCAATGTAGACAGAAGGCACTAAAAAAGGAAGAAGGGGCAGTGCTTTACTACACATTTTTGTAAAATAAGCTATTTGGTCAAAACAGCATGGATGGTAACTCCATGTATGACATGCATCCAGGACTCCTTTATAAATGCATGAGCACACATTAGAACAAAATAGCAACAATAAACAGCTACTGATACATAGTAATAGCACACATACAAGGTTTGTGTGCAATATTTTCTTCAAGTATGCCTCTTCCATCCTAACTTTGCATAGCAGTGTGTACTTCACAAAACGTTGTACGACTGCCTTGTATTTTAACAGTTATGTCTGTTGAAGGAGAAGTTATTAACCACATTTTTAGTACTAATGAAGGGATAACCCGGCAGGCAAAAAGGTTTTCCTATCGTTTTCTTTCACACCCACTTTTTCTGCATGGTGGCAGGGTGATAGTGGCTGTACCTACAAGCTAACAAAAATAAAAGTGGCAGGGTACTAAGGATCACACAAGGCGCATTCCACAGAAGTACCACTATGCAACATGATACTGTGCAGTTCACCTTCACGTGCAAAGGTGCAAAATTCATGAGCAAAACATTAATTATATTTCGTCAGCAATGACTAGCAATAACTGTGATAATAACACAGTACTCCATTTTACCACTGAAAGTCACTCAGTGCTCCAATTCAGTAAGTATACTCGACAAAACCCTCTTCAGTGTTACCTGGCCTAGTCGGTGGCTCCGCACAATATCCATGGTCCAGCAGGCCGGCTGCAGGTTGTGCTAGCTCCTGAGGCGGCTGCAGCTGCTGCGGCTCCTAGCGCTGCTGCGGCTCCCGATGCTACTGCTGTTGCGGCTCACCACCTGAGATTTGTTTGTAGTAATGATTACTATATGTAAAACGCAGCTTCATTTAACGTAAAGGTACATCCTACAGGGAAGGGATAACATATATATAGTGCGCAATGCGAATGAACTAAGGGGGCTGCCAGAATGAGCAAATGTTGCTTACGTGCGACACCACTCGTTCCAGGTCTGGTGCCGACGGTCATGCGAGCCACGCGGGGCACACCGCGTGGCTCGCACGCGGGGCACACCGATAGTAGAATGCGGCGCCTGCGTTAAAGACGTTTCAAAATACATGCTGTCCCCAAAATAGCGACTGTTATATGGCACGAAGGGGCGCGGTGGCTCATTTTGTTGAATAGGCGCAGGCGGAAGTTATAGCTACAAATCGCGAGAGAACAATGGACACCTAGCTTAACACGAACCTGCCTGCGGGATGGCAATACGTAGTCTGTGATTTTGATTCTCACTTGCTCTGGTAGAACGAAAAATGGCGCGCACACGCCGGTCGCGCTGCTGCGGCCCACCAATGCTAGAATGCGGCCGCGAAGCCCTTGCAGGCGCCCTCCACCATTTCCCCTGTAATGAGCGCGTACATGAAGTGCATATCAGTGTTTCACTCAATGAG
Source organism: Dermacentor albipictus (assembly GCF_038994185.2). Lineage (NCBI taxonomy): Eukaryota > Metazoa > Arthropoda > Arachnida > Ixodida > Ixodidae > Dermacentor > Dermacentor albipictus. The sequence continues at coordinate 5,692 of NW_027225667.1, forward strand.
CAGAACTCGAGTACTTACTGTTGCTCCGCTGACAAGACAGCGGCGTCGTGACGGGAACTGTAGGTTTCTTTCTTCCAGTACTGCCGCCACTGGGCCGCTGTGTTAACAGCCGGGCCTTCCATGTTGAGCAAGGCCGCCAGCTCGTTCCACAGCTCGCTTCTCCGCGCCACGGTAAGCATTGGCCGCATGACGCCTTCGCCAAGTAGGGGTGCTCCTCCATGAAGGAGACGAGCAGCTCCCTTTGTCGGTGAGAGACGTGTGGCCCGAGGACGCCGTCTCAGTGCGAAGACATCTTCGAACTTTAAGGTAATGGCCGTATCAAGAAATATTCAAGATTGGTGCGACTGATAGTGATGATGGTGTGGCTATTTCTTTTGAATCGAGTCGTTACGATTTTTAGCGCGTGGATTGCCACCTGGCGACGAACAGTTAAACAAACGGTAATATTATATTTCCAAATCTGCAATAAAAAATATGTCAACGCGCGATGATAGCTGAAAGCTTTTAACACAATATTTAATTATTAGCTCACATTTATTGAGCAAGCAAAAACATTCTGCAGTTCCTCGATTACTTCGTCATGTGATGACGCACACTTCAGAGGCGGCACCTTCCCGTCTATTGGTCGCCTCCTCCCCTTCTTCCGCCTTGGGCGTCGCCCATTTAGTGACGTAAGCGGCGAGGAGTTGCGGAGTCGCCATCTATCGGGAGCGCCTCACTGGCGTAGTGTGAGTGATCACGCGGCGCGCTCTTCATAGGTTTTGATGTCAGCGCTCACTGAAAACACCACGCGCGAGCTCTCCCGGACATTTCTGTAGGTAATTTCGAAACGAGAGAAGTTTTTTACTGTCTAAATAATAATCTTGGACAAACTGAAAGCACACAATCGTTTACAGACGCTATCTCTTTACCAAATACCGTACTGTGAACGCCACTGCGCGCGGTCGCCGCGATGGAGTCTCCTGAACCGGCTCCTTGCGTGAAATGTAGGTAAATGCTGAGAGAAAACTATGTGGAATATGTTCTTATAGTGTTTGTATAACAAAATGGAGCGTAATAGAATGAAGCCTCAAGGCAGCGATCGCACGGATTTGCAGCGACCGAATGCGCGTCTGCATGCTTGTCTGCGCACTGTTTCGCTTTCGCCGCGTGCGTGTTTTCGCACCGTGCCATGAGCTTTAGGCCGCAGAATATGAACATTTGACAGTATACAAACAACCATTGTTGCGTGGGCGCTATCAGAGCTGTTCAAAAATAATTTTATTGTAGAGGCTTCGACGCCTACGGGGAGGGACTGTGATGTGCCATCGAGACGATTCAAGATTTTTTTCTTCTAAATTCTTGGACATTTAAATATTATTTCTCGAGTTGCGTACGTCGCACTGCATGTTTATCGGTGTTCTCAGCGTGCGATTTCACACTGCTTTTTTTGTAATCCAGTGCATGAAACATAACACACACATTACCATATGCCATGCTTTTTTTTAATGTGCTTCTTACCGCTCCCTTTCCACTCCAGTGAACTTGCCAGTATCTATAGCATCGACAAGTTCGTAGACCAAACCGTCATGACATTAGTTGAGCAGCGGACTGCAGTGCGCGTTTTCCGAACATCGCAGATCCGGCGCCGTAGCAGAAATCGTCCTCGCGTCTGTGCTTGCAGCATACCCGAATTGTAGCCGATGACTGTTTGCCGGTTTTATGTTTCGCGAGCCAAGCTTCACGCAGCTTCTTGTCCTGCGGCTACGTGTGAATAAGGCTGACATCGGGCTCCGTTGCGTACGTGCGGCACTGCGGCACCGAGCAGTAGCCTACCTTGTTGCGCGCCTTCAAAGCAGCCATCACCTATTGTACTGCTTTCAAGCGTTGTAAAGGAGACACTCGAAGCAGGAAAATCTCGCCACTAAATGAGGACCGCAGCGTACGAGGGAATTTAAACTCTCGTTTCCAGGTCGCTTCGGCGTTCCCGAACCAGCCGACGCGGCCGCTATGTCCACGTGATCCCTCATAGCACGTCACGCCGACGGTGGCGCCAGCTTTTCCAGTGGTGGAGCTCGAGGCCAATAAGATTCGGCCCCGGGGCGCACTGTAGCAGACGGCGCGCGAAGCCACGCCTGCGGCTCTCACTGCACCTGCGCAATAGTTTCACCGGCGCCCAACAGAGGAGCCCCGCGGAGCGCCGGCAGCCGGGAGCGGCATTCTAACTAAGAGTGGACGACCCTGTACAGTGAACGCCATTGCGCGCGGTCGCCCCGATGGAGTCTCCCGAACCGGCTTCTTGCATGAAAGGTCTGTAAACGCTGAGAGCAAACTATATGAGATATGTTCTTATGGTGTCTGTATAACTAAATGGAGCGTAATAGAATAAAGCCTCAGTGCAGCGATCGCACAGATTCGCAGCGACAGACTGCGTGTCTGCATGCTTCTCCGCGCACTGTTTCGCTTTCGCCGCGTGCGCGTTTTCGCACCGTACCATGAGCTTTAGGCCGCAGAATATGAGCATTTGACAGCATACAAAACCATTGTTGCGTGGGCGCTATCAGAGCTCTTCAAAAATAATTTCATTGTAGAGTCTTCGACGCCTACGCCGGGGAGTCTGATGTGCCGTCGCGACGATTCAATCTTTTCTTTTTCTTCTAAATTATTGGACGTTTCAATATTATTTCTCAAGTTGCGTCGCACTGTATGTTTATCGGTGTTCTCAGCTTGCGATTTCCCGCTGCTTCTTTATTGTAATCCAGTGCATTAATTCATAACACAAGCATGACCATATGTCATGCTTGTTTTCAATGTGCCTCTTACCGCTTCCTTTCCACTCGAGTGAACTTGCCAGTATCTATAGCATCGACAAGTTCATACACCAAACCGTCATGACATCAGTCGGGCAGCGGACTCGGGCGAGCGTCTCAGCGCGCGTTTTCTGAACATCGCAGACCCGGCGCCGTAGCAGAGATCTTCCTCGCGTCTGTGTTTGCTGCACACTCGAGTTGTAGCCGATGACTGTTTGCCGGTTTTATGTTTCGCGAGCCGAGCTTCACGCAGCTTCCTGTCCTGTGGCTACGTGTGAATAAGGCTGACATCGGGCTCCGTTGCGTACGTGCGGCACTGCGGCACCGAGCAGTAGCCTACCATGTTGCGCGCCTTCAAAGCAGCCACTACCTATTGTAGTGCTTTCAAGCGTTGTAGAGGAGACACTCGAAGCTCGAAAATCTCGCCACTAAATGAGGACCGCAGCGTACGAGAGAATTTAAACTCTCGTTTTCAGCTCGCTTCGGCGCTCCCGAAGCAGCCGATGCGGCCGCTATGTCGACGTGATCCCTAATAGCACGTCACGCCGACGGTGGCGCCAGCTTTTCTAGCGGTGGATCTCGAGGCCAATACTCGGACGTAGCCTGACGGGCGCAGCGACACGCGGCTTGCGAAGCGCATGCGCAGAATACGCAGAGCGTACAGCACGCCGCCTGCCGTAAAACTCTCAAAGCCATCACTGTAGCTGCTCGTTCCCTTGCACAGAAGTTTCGCGCCTTTTAATTGAAAGGTTTTGCAGCGACTCGAGTTACAGCACTTCGTGGTAGGACTCGGACTCCTTCGGATCGCGTGGACATACCAAGCGCGCAGAAATTCCATCATTTCGCTGCTGCCTTGCTTGCGCCGCAGGAGAAAGCGGTCACTGCACATAAGAAAAATATTTGGCAAACATCCGTGCTACGGGGAATACGATCACCTCGTGCAGGAGCTACAACACTGATCCGGAATACAACTTCAAGTATTTCAGGTAAATGAAACGTAGATACACATAACGCGCGCTGCTTCTCAGTTGTCTGCAAGTAGCGTTCGGAAAGCTTTTGCTCGTGATGAAAAGCGTGTTGTCATGCAGAATTTACGTTCACTTATTGAACGCAGGATTACAAAGGCTTCATTTGAAAAGCTATTGGGCCTCGTCTACGACAGAATCCTGCTCCCACTAACGCATAGGGGGCCCATCTCTCTTGCAGAAAGGCTTGCAGTCACACTGAGGTAAAATGCTCGTATTGGTGCAGAAATAAGCAAGTGAGGCTGCTTGGATGCCTACCATGTTTGCACGAAGTGTTTTGTTGACATCATCTGCTTGAAAATGCACCTCGCGTGATTTTCGGAAGCTGCGTATAAATACTCAGCGCGCGTTTCTTTTTTTTTTCCCCTGGTAGTCAATGTGCATTCACCAACCACAACCGCAATGCTCATGAACTTTGAGGAGAAGCTCACCTTTCGACAATCATGGGGTCAACACGGGAAAGCACGTGGGCCATAAAAAAGGAAGGCCGAGAGAGCGACAAGGGATAGAAAATGAAAAAAGCTGCGGATGGGCGCGGGACGCACGTAACAGCGGCGGTGTGGGCGGCCGTCACTGCGTGGAAAAGTGGTTTCGCCACGTTCCGTTGTGTTACGCGCGAAGTGCTACGACTCACTCAACGCCTTCTGCATTCGTTAGTGCCGTCTCCATGCTTATTGGCTCGTAGCTATAGGCGGTCTAAACAACATGTGGTCGCGTTTATGATCGCAATCTCTCTCGTTTTCTTGAGCCCCAAACTCTTCCTCACTTAACTTTAGAGTTAGACGAAAACATTAGACGAAAAATGTTTGCCGCCTACAGAGGTGAATATGTTGTTCTCTAGTTCCCTGCTACTACCTAGGGCCTTGTAACTGTTTTGTTTTGTTCTTAGTCCTGATTGTGAAAGACAATGTATGTATTTTTCACCCTATTACTAATGTTTGCAGCATTAAATTCATGTGATAAGTATTTGAACATTAATATGAAGTGCTTGTTCTATTAACATTCTCTTGTAGATTCGTGGCTACTGGAGGGTCGATACAAGACATCTCAATGAGCTACAAAATTCATGCATTCACAGCGGCAGGCATCCTAAAGGAGACTCTTCCAATAATCTGGGATTGCCTGAAGCCTGTTGTACTTGGGGGCCCAACCGAGAGCGAGTGGGAAAAATAAGAGAAGATTATGAACATAAGTGGAATTTCCCAAATGCGATTGTAAATGTTGACGGTAAACACTTCGAAATGAAATGCCCAGATAACAGTGGGTCAGGCGGTTTCAATTATAAAATCTACCACTCGCTACTAATGATTGCTACTAATGCTTGCTGTTGCCGACGCCAATTATTGCTTTGTCGTGGTCGACATAGGAGCCCAAGGTCGGCTTTCAGATGGCTCATTCTTCAGAAAGAGCCAACTCAAGAAAGCCATAGAAGGAACTCTAGGACTCCGTTCAGGAGCTTTTATGTGGCCGGTTTGTTTGGTTGGAGACGCAGCATTCCCTTTGCAAACTTATATGATGCGTCCATACCCTGGGAGAAAGCTAGAAGAAAGAAAAAAATATATTCCATTATCGCCTCTCAAGAGCCCGCAGTTGCGGTGAAAATGCCTTTGGCATCTTACTTTCGAGGTGGCTAGTATTTTTTGTGTACAATGGAAGGCGAGCCAGAGCTGCTCAGCTCTTGACAAAAGTAGCTGTGGTCATTCATAATTTCCTAGTGGCTGACAATGCATACTGCCCTGATAATTACGGGGACAGGCCATCTCAGGAGACTGCAGGTTGGAGAGTGGCGGAACATGGTTGCCGAAATTGGCAGCAGTGCACCGCCATCAAACCACCGGCCTACCTCAGGTGTCATGGCGATTAGGGATGCAATATCGCAGACTATTTCATGTCTACTGAAGGCTCATTGCCATGGCAGGTAAGTGTTGTCAGGCGGAGCTGATACCATTGCATGCGACGTTTCATAATTTTATTGAAACGATATCCAATATCACAGCAGAAGTATTTGTTTGTACTCTCTTATCACAAGCTTTAACATGACTTATGCAACTTTTTCCTGTTGCGGGGACACATTGGCTCCTGTATTTATGTAAACTTTTTACCCTCGCTACTATCTTGTTTCCGGAACTTTTGTTTGTTTACGGTGAAGAAGTATGGTTTTAAAAGCTTATAGCAGTTACACATTCTAGCGAGACAGAGCACTGGCATGTGTCAGAATTGTATGTTTTTTCTAATCATGTGTATTTTTTAGTGTATTGTCATTTGGATGCCTCAAATATAAAGCTAATGCAATGTGTTTAAGAGGTCACCCTGAGGGGTAAACTTTGGGCCGTCCTGTGTTATTTGTTACCATTATGTGTTTGCAAGTGCAATTCAATAAACAATAAGCTGCTGTTTGACCATATAAGACGGAAGTGTGCTGTAATCAATATTTGAACCACAAGGAATTAAGACTATCATTATTGAACACCTGCATGCAATTTTCATACGAAGTGTACATTGTAGCATCCTGTGACAAGGTTGCTGAAGTACTGTTGCAGCATGTATATACATACAAAACGTCATAAACTATAAATTGAATTTACTGAAACATTTGGAATGAAACATAAAAAAGCCAGAGCAGTTACGTTCACTCAACAAACGATGGAAAGTCTTGTTTCTGTACAACACAGCGATCGAAAATTCGACTAGTTCAAGAGTGTATGCAAGAAGACTGAGAAACAAATGTTCGGATGTTGTATATGCGTTTTCTTCTGTGATGCATGTTGGCTGTGTGTTCCGCTTTCTTCTGTTACTTCTGGATACTGCATTGCAAGGATCTGAATAACTATTATTTAATGGCAGTACAAACTCTGAAATATGTGTAAAAAAGACTTCAGACTAAGCCATTCATTATCACAATGGAACTGAACATTGTACACTTACGCTGTGCACTTCTGTCTGAACAATGCAACTGTGCTATTGCCAGTGCATTAGAAAATATTGCACATTTTGTACTACACAATGCTCAAAAAACCACAAATGCAATTCTCAAGATGTTAGAGGGCATGTACTGTGGAATGTCAGTGTACGTTAAATAATCCCAGGTGGTTGAAGTTATCTGGAACCTTCCACTACGGCGTTCCTCATTCCGTGAGTCGTATTGGCACATTAGACATCATAAACCAACGGAAATGTGTGCTTTATCGAAATTGCATTCAATATTGCAGCTTTAATATTTGTACTATTTTATCACAACATTAAGTAACAGCATATCACGGCGCTCCTCCTTGCCTGAGTCGTGTTGGGACGTTAAACACCATAAACCAAAGCAAATGTGTGCATTATGAAAATTGCATTCAATACTACAGCATTAATATTTGTACTAGTTGATCTCAGCATATGACACCCTACATCACAGCGTATCACACCTAGATCGTTCAAGTAATTCACGCAGTCTTGCGAGAATAAATGAAAATATGATTGAGAATTCTTGATTATCTATATCGATAAGCCAGGTATAAAACACTAGCAGTAAACAAAACAAACAAAATGGTAGATCATTACTATGAACAAGAGCTAAATGAACACCTCTTAAATATTTCAGTGCCTCGATACCTAATGTAAAAACTACGGTAAGAAATACCGCAATAATTGACACTGAGATGAAGTTACTTATGATGAAAAGTGTAGCGCTTGCAATAGACACCTCTTTGGTCTGTCACTGTGTTACGAGTGCTACGTTTTTCGTCATGAGCAACCAACTTCCAGTTCTGCATTGACCTGCATAACGCGAGACTTTCCTTTTGATGCCACATTACGTGGCATTCTATCTAAACTCAGGCCTATCGACAAACCAAATACCTCATCACCTGACATTTATTTTTCCAGTTTGTCCAAAAGTTGTTCTTCAAAGTTGTCTGTTTTCTTTTTCTTGTCTTCTCTTTGCTTTGGTGCCTCATGTCTCTCGGCCACCAACGTTGGTGTTGTCACCGGTGTCGGCGTTGCTGGCGATGGCAGTTCTTCGAGTAGAGCATCAAAACTTTCAGCTGGTGAAGATAACGGTGATGTGCTCTGCATTCTTGAGAAAATACCATCGGCGGTCTTGATGCATATCAAAGGAAATGGTTTTCGTAGCCTAGTCCGACTGTCACTAAATAAGTTCCCATGGCATGATCACCAGTGATTAAGTCACATCACCAAAGTTCAGTCCAACTGCTCTTCTACCCAGCGATGATGCATATCAAACGAAATGGTTTTTGAAGCACGGCTCTGGCACCACAATGTTGAGGTCGCATGACCAAGTCACTAGTGAATAGTGACGTACAACCATCATAAATATCGCTCGAAATTTTATATAGGCCTGACGCATATCAAACGACTGGGGTCTCAAATCCCTGCTTGGCTATGAGCATGACGAGTTCACATGACCAAATCACTAGTGATTCACGTCACGTGAGCACCTGAAATGCTGCCTTGTTTTGCACCCTGGCTTGATGCATATGAAACGAAATGGTTTTCGTAGCTCAGTCTGGCTATCACTAGATGAGTTCACATGGGATGATCACTGGTGATAATAGTCACGTGGCCAAACTTCAGTAGAGTGCACTGCTCTTTTACCCAGGGATAATGCATATCAAACAAGATGGTTTTTGAAACCCGGTTCTGCTACCACCATAGGTCACATGACCAAGTCACTAGTGAATAGCGACGCATGACTATTAGAAAGAGTGCTGGAAGTTTTCTCTATATAGGCACGACGCATATCAAGCAACTGGAGTTTCAAAGCCCTGCATAGCTATGAGCATGACTTCACATGATCAACTCGCTTGTGATTATGATCACGTGACCACCTTATGACACGCTGCCCTATTTTGTACCTTGGCTTGATACACATCAAATGAAATGGCTCTTGTACCGCAGGCTGGCTATCGCTACAATGTGGTTTCATCTTGTCACTAGTGACTCCTATCACGTGACGGTCTTCGAAAGCATTGCACTCGTTTGTATCCTGGTCTGATGCATATCAAACGAAATTGTGCTGGAAGCCCAGTTCGGTTATCACTTATGAGCCTAGTGACTGCGATAAAAGTGCCACACTGCAACAGAGTGCACCGTTCTTCTAACCCAGGGCATGATGAATGTCACGCAAAATCATTTTTGAAACCCTGTTCAACTATCAAATCGGTTAACGGTAAGGGCCGAGTCACTAGTATTTTTGTCACACGACCAGTTTCGGGTGTGGTGCAATGGTTTTCTACCCGGGCATGATGTGTAACAAACGAAATTGCCTCATGTGAGCTTATTATAGTAATAGCTGAACAGGGCTTTAAAGGCTATCACAAGTTATTGTTGTTACATGACCACGTCCGGACATGATGGACTCCTTTTCTACTCAGTCTTGATGCACACTCTTCTGAATGGTTTTTAAAGCCCCGTTCAGCCATCACTGAATGAGCTAGCATACGGAAACTTAATGACTGGTGTTACATGAAAGCGCATCTTAGCATAGCCAACTCTTTAATCCACACATTAAACATAGCAAACAAGGTGGCGTCTGTCTCTCTTGGGCTGTCATTACACAGGCACGACACCGCGTCAGGAATGCATCAAGTAACAGTTCCGATTCTGCAGCGCGCTCTCCTCTGTCGAATCATTTGTTGGCCGGCTACCCACCGTGAGCTTGGTCGCGAAACGCCGATGCCACCTTTTCCTGAATCCCTGCCGCTTCCGGTGATTCCAGATGCCACCGACTCATTTATCTGGGAACGTGATTAACTGACGATGATCGGCGTCACATCCAGCCAGGAATATAAAAGCGACCGAGCAGCCGTTGGATTTGGGCACGACACCGCGTCAGGAATGCATCAAGTAACAGTTCTGATTGTGCAGGTTAGTTACCTCGACGGTGCTAATTGTCTTGAGAGTGACGATTACTGTCTGTTCGCGGTGTCGTGCCCAACTAAGTTCCGCGCCAAGATGAACAGCTTCCTTCTGCGAGTGTCGCGTTGTTGTTCCTCTGCCCTGCTTTTGTTGCTCTTACTTGCCGGTGATATTGAGTCAAACCCTTGTCCTTCACCTGAGCAAACAACTCAAGAGCAATTGCTTCTTTGTTGAAAACCATGGGTAGGCTTGAGTCAGCCCAGGCAGCAATACTGCGTGAACTGAAAGGCGTCAAGGAAAAAAAATACCGACGATTACGTTACTTCCTAATGCGAAATTTGAGCGCAGCAAATAAGCTGTTTCACCTTTTCGATAGACTGAGGCAAAGAAATCGAGCAACACATGTATGCGCTATCACAGAATTTTTTTTTGTGTGTGTGAGCCTCCGCTTCGGCGGTGCGAACGGCAGGGTCTTCTCGGCGGCGGCGATGAGCTTCTGCTTCAGCCTCGCTTACTGCTGGTTGCTCTCGACGGCGGCGATGAGCCTCCGCTTCGGCGGCGCGAACTGCAGGGTCTTCTCGGCGGCGGCGATGAGCTTCTGCTTCAGCCTCGCTTACTGCTGGTTGCTCTCGACGGCGGCGATGAGCCTCCGCTTCGGCGGCGCGAACGGCAGGGTCTTCTCGGCGGCGGCGCTTAGCGTCTGCTTCGGCGACGCGTACTCCTGGATCATCTCGACGGCGGCGACGGTAAGCTTCTGCTTCGGCGGCACGCACCTCTGGATTCTGACGGCGACGGCGCTGGGCCTCTGCTCTGGCAGCTCGTTTAGCAGCAGCAGCAGCAGCAGCAGCAGCAGCAGACGGAGGACTTCCATCGGTCGTCTCGCTCATGGCTCAGAAAGAACTGGCAAATAATTTCGCAGTGGCGAACGGCAGCGGCAATTTCGGCTCGGGCGGTGCACATATACAGATCCGCCGCCACCGATCTGGCTCTCTGATTGCCACCGCACAGGGGTTGCATTGGAGGAGGAGCGAAGAAAGGAATTAAGTTCGAGCCGGCGCTTTGACAACCGGAGACTCGCAGGAAGAGGGGGGAGGGGGGCGGCGTGTACACCCAGCGGCAAACGATGGGGGCAGAAGCGCGCGCAGCAAGCGGACAACACGATAAAGGGAGGAGGGAAGAGATAGCAGCGACTGACTAATGCCGCTGACGCCGATAGTGAGTCAACCCCAGCTGCGGAGTTGGTTTCAGGGACAACGCCGCCGATGCCGACACAAACAATATGATACCCTCGCTTCCGCAGCGCTAAGAACCAGGTCTAGCCGTGGGAAGGTGGTCACGTATTCGTCGACGTGCCGGGGCCTACGTGAAATAACCGGCGCGTCGGCAACTGAAGAGTACCCTATCCGCCACACAAGAACAGGGGGGGGGGGGGGGGGGGACCCTTTCCTCCTCTTTCTGCATGGCGGCGACGGTGTTCTATGCAGTCACGTTATCTTGACTCTCTAGTGGCGTCAGCGGCATCCAGCGGTATCAGTCGGTCGCTGCTAGCGCTGGGGGGATGAAAGGGGGGCGGAGCTGGTTACGAGGCCGACGACAACGCCGACGACGACGCGAAACCCAGGAACGGACGCCAAAGAGCTGCGCTCTAAAACAACATGCGACAGATATGACAATTAAGCAGCTATCCGACAGAGTTGCAACGCTGGAGGCCAAGGTAGAATCACGTGACCAACCGATAACTATGGTCTTGACCCTGCGCTGCGTGAAATCACTGTAAAGCTGTAAATCACTGTAGAGCCGACTGTATCTTGACGAAACGCCTATAAACTGGGTGCCACAACACCGTTATTTGGGGTTAATTGTGGATGATCGCATCTCTTGGCGTCCTGCCGTTAAATCTGTACGACGCAAATCGCACTCCCTTCTTAAGTATGTGGCCGCATTGACTGCTCGAGGTGCTGGTTGCGACCAAACAACGGCTCTTCAGGTGTACCAGTCATCTGTACTCTCAGGCATACTGTACGCATTACCACTTTTGAACATACCACCTAGTTTGATGGCCCAACTGGAGCGAGATCATAGCGTTGCCCTTCGACTAATGCTTGGCTTACCTCGTGAGGCGCAGTCTATTGCATTACTTACTGAAGCGCATCAGTTACCCCTGAGGCTGCAAGCAGATCAGAGAGCTCTATATCATATTGAGCGTCTGCACCGCGCATCGAATGGTCAAGCGCTCCTTGATCGTCTGATTCACCGCCCATTATCTCGCATGGGAAAAATGGCGGCATTATTTATGGATATCACTACCATTTCTGATCATGCTGCTTCAGATACGTCTCCGCCTCCAAAAGGTATCACGACACATGTATTCCCCATTTTCCTCACAATCCCTGGCATGCATAAAAAGTCTGATATGGCTGTTTCGGCAATATTCCAATTGGCTCAATCACACTTGTTCGAAAAGTTTCCAGATCATCTTCAAGTTTTCACAGATGCATCTGTACACAACGACGGTCAAGGCGCCTCTGCAGCTTTTTACTGCCCTTCAACTCAAGTACGACGTATCTTTCAGATACCTCATCCAACTTCGTCAACAACTGCGGAACTAGCAGCGATTAATGTTGCTTTGAAATACGTGCTAGAGGAGTTAATTACATCGAAGGTCGTCATCTTTACGGACTCCCGTGCTGCCCTTAGCAGGTTACAACGCAGTGAGCTTGATTGTCCATTTGTGCGCAGTATTGATGACTCTGCGAGCAAAATTACATCACGTGGGGTATCTCTCGTTGCTCAATGGATACCTTCACACGTAGGAATCACCGGAAATGAAGAGGCTGATCGGCTCGCTTCAAGTTGCGTTCATAACAACTGTGACTGCCCAGAAATTTTGTGCAAGCTTGATGACGCTCGTCTGCTGATTCGTCGCCACCTACTCAAGCAGCATCCAGATCAGCGCGTCGCAAATGGAACGTTCCCGCCCCGTGTTCGTGGTCGAGGCTTGCCTCGTCGCGCTAGAGCACAACTGCTCAAGCTAAGGGTTGGTTGCGTGAACGTGCACGAACATTTATACAGACAAGGGCGTGCGGAAAGTCCATCGTGTACGTCTTGTGGCTGCTACGAGACACTTCAGCACCTTATACTTGAGTGTCCCGCTTTCAGTGCGCAGCGCATGTCGCTAGTGAGAAACTATCATCTCCTTGGCCTGCGGTGTGCGACACTCGAGGACTGTTTATACCCCAGTGGCTGTGCATCTAAACGTGATCAGGCCCATCGCGCCCTACTAACCTTTATAGAAGTAACTAACTTAGGTTCACGTTTGTAGCATGAACATTGAACATTCTGTAGTAGCGTGACCTTCAGTGACCGGCCCTACTGTGTGTGATCTGTACTGTGTTCTAAGGCTTCTTCCTTCGAAGATGGGAGGTGGCGTGTTCAAACACCTTATAGTGTATATTGTGAACCGACTAACGGTGAAACGGTGATTACGTGCAGCTTTACTTGGCGTCTCATCGTGGAGAACACAATTAGCCGCATAGCGAACTAGCCATGGATGTGGTTGATAATTGTGGAGGCTGTTCGACGCGGCGTCACTTTAATTCCGGATGCTGAGTTCTACTTTAGTCTTTAGATTTGTCCTGTTGCAGTGTCCTGTTGCTCTCTTTTCCTCTTTCCGTTTTTCCTCCCCTCCTTCCTATCCTCTATTTCTGTGTTGCTGTCACCTCCCTTCAGAAGAGTAGGCAGGCGTTGTGCCCCTTCCGGTGGCAGTTGCCAGCCTGCCCCTCGCTTTCCCTTTCCTAATACGTGTGTATATGTGTATATGTGTTCAAAACAAATAATAATAGAAGAAGTTAAAGTGAAATGTGACGACGCCGAGAACAGACAGCGTCGGTCAAACCTGCTGTTCTTTGGTCTTCAGGTTGACGCGAAAGAGAACTGGGATGGCTCGGAGCAGAAAATAATTACATTTTGCTCTAATCATCTAGGAATCACTGTAACCGAATCCCAGTTTGAACGCGTCCATCAGTTAGGGAAATTTGCTGTTCACAAGGAAAGGCCCTTTATTGCAAAACTAACGTTATTTAAAGACAAACAGCGAATTCTGGCACCCGCGCACAAGTTGAAAGAGTAATTATTCTATTCGCCAAAATTTTTCTTTGCCGACCAGGTTAGCTAGGCGGAAACTACTAGAATTAGCCAGAAACCAGAACAGGAGCAAACTGGTCGCTCATAAACTGCTCACTGACAACAAAACATACGTCTTTGATAGCACGACTCAGTTGTGCCATCAGCAAGATAGCTAGGCAAGAGCAAATGCACTCAGGAGCTGCCTAGGCTATCTAGCACTAGTCCGCGGCTATCATTATCATTTACTAACATCCGTAGCCTGCTTCCTAAACGTGATGAAGTGTGTTCTTTTTTGGTTGATAGTAACAGCGATATTGTAGCTCTGACAGAAACCTGGCTTCATAAAGATGTAATGTACAATGAAATTTTCCCAAGCCAAAATAGCTATAACATATACAGGCGTGATCGTTCCGTTAAGAGAGGTGGCGGTGTCCTTATCGCCATCAAGAAATCACTTGCTTCAAACCACGTACATAGCGATTCTTCTCTTGAAATAGTGTGGGCTGCCTGTGCAACGGCATCGGTCAAGGTATTGGTTGGCGTCCGCTACTGACCGCCAGATTCTGATCTCTCTTTCATTACTAAACTTCATGCCAGTATTCTGCCATCCAAACATGCCCAGCTGAATTCAATTATTGGTTGGTGACTAACTTCCCGCACATTGACCGGCACAATTTGTCAACCTCGTGTCGCACCTCAGCGCAGCTTATCAGCCTTAGTTTAGAGTTCAATTTTTTTTTTTCACGTGATAAGTGAAGCAACTCGCGGTTCTAACGTTTTAGATCTTGTCTTCTGCAGTGCACCTGAGACGATTGGCGAAGTACTGTACTTCGACGGTTCTAGTGACCACCAGCTTATTAATTTATAGCTTAATGTCCCATTAGCATTTCAAGGTACTACAACCAGGCTAATTCGCGATTATAATAGAGCCGATTATAAAGAAATTAATAATAAGCCTAATGAAGTTTTCATTCAAACGTTCTTGCCCTCATATTCGCATAGGTCTGTTGAACACAACTGGGTGCTTTTTAAGAACATGATAAATAATCAAGTATACAAATATGTTCCCTTGATTTCTACCTCAAACAACAAATCTAAACCATGGTTTACAGGAGCTCTCCGTCGTCATCGAAATCAAAAGAAACGTCTCTACAAAAAGGCCAAACTCGTGTCCACACCATCGGCTTGGGAAAAATAGTGTATGCTTATTGTTCTGCAGTACGCGTTTCTAAGGATAAATATTTTTCTCACGACCTCCCCTCTCTTTTAAAATCTGATTCCAAAAAGTTTTGGCGTGTGATATCTCCCGACAGGGCTAGTAATCATATTTCACTGACCAATAATGACCATCTACCGCTCTCTGATAGTGAATGTCCTCATGCATCTAACAAATACTTTGCATCAGTATTCACAGGGGAGGATCATTCCAACATAACCGTTGTACCTGATCATAATTGGCAATATATGGCCCCTATTAATGTCACCGTAGAAGGTATCGCTCAACTCATTGATAATCTAAAGATTTCTGCAAGTGCTGTCGTTGACAACATTAAATCTAACAAATTAAAAAAGTACTGCATCAATTTGCAGTCAAATTCTTTGCCTCCTTTCCCAACAATCACTATCATATGGCTTGCTCCCTACCTACTGGAAAATTGCCAAGATCATCCCTGTGTTTAAAACCGGGAACAGAAATTCACCCGAAAACTACCGTCCAATTTCACTGACATGCATTTGCTCTAAATTCCTAGAACACACTATCGCTTTTCACATTTACAGTCACCTCGAACATCATCATCATCATCAGCCTGGTTACGCCCACTGCAGGGCAAAGGCCTCTCCCATATTTCTCTAACAACCCCGGTCATGTACTAATTGTGGCCATGCTGTCCCTGCAAACTTCTTAATCTCATCCGCCCACCTAACTTTCTGCCGTCCCCTGCTACGCTTCCCTTCCCTTGGAATCCAGTCCGTAACCCTTAATGACCATCGGTTATCTTCCCTCCTCATTACATGTCCTGCCCATGCCCATTTCTTTTTCTTGATTTCAACTAAGATGTCATTAACTCGCGTTTGTTCCCTCACCCAATCTGCTCTTTTCTTATCCCTTAACGTTACACCTATCATTCTTCTTTCCATAGCTCGTTGCGTCGTCCTCAATTTGAGTAGAACCCTTTTCGTAAGCCTCCAGGTTTCTGCCCCGTAGGTGAGTACTGGTAAGACACAGCTATTATACACTTTTCTCTTGAGCGATAATGGCAACCTGCTGTTCATGATCTCGAACATAATTCCTTTCTTTTTTCTTAAAAGCACAGCTTCCGAAAAGGATTTTATTGTGATACTCAACTGCTAGACTTCACGACTGATTTGCATTTTAACATGGACGCTAACCTACAAACTGACTGCATCTTTTTTATGTTGAATTCCAATGGCGGAGTCGGAGCAGCCGACGGAATCCGCGAGCGAGCACTCGACTCTGGCACAGAGCAACGCCTCCAGATCCGCGAGTGGAACACAACCTGCGCGGCCGGAGCAAGGCGAAAGCGGAAGTTCTATCACCGAATTACCCAGGATACCTTGCGTGTTGTCATTTCCTTCCGCTGTTTGCTCCCAGCACCGTCGCACCGGTCACTTGTCTCTTCAGCGCCGTTCACCTTTTTTTTTTTTAAAGTGCGGAATGGATATCTCGCCAAGCATGCAGCAGCTTTGCTTCCTCGCGAGTCGTGACCGGTGGCGCCTCCCAGCGGACAAACGTGGTAAAGGAAATACGTCACGCAAAGTTCCGGTCCACTCCGCCGATTTTGGCGGAGCATCTTTTTCTGCTCCACGGAGCGACTCCCGCTCTAAATCCCCTCCGACTCTCTCATTGGAACACCTTACTGCCGCTCTCACTCTGCCATTGGAACAAACTTGCTCCGAAACGAGCAGAAAAACTTGCTCCGACTCTGCCATTGGAATTCAACATTAGATTTTGCTAAAGCTTTAAACCGCGTTACACATTCCCGTTTGTTATCAAATTTATCTGCTATTTGCATGGATTCTCTTACTGTCATGGACTCGTAACTTTCTTTCTTTCCGCCAACAGTTTACAACAGTTAGCAATTTTACTTCATCACTCTGTGACGTTACTTCAGGTGTACCTCAAGGCAGCGTTCTTGGCCCTTTATTGTTTCTAATGCACATTAACGACCTGCCCGCTAACATATATTCTCGTCTACGACTCTTTGCTGATGAGTGCATCATTTACCGCTCCATTAATTCCATAGATGATCATCTCTCTCTCCAAAGTGACCTTA
Source organism: Dermacentor albipictus (assembly GCF_038994185.2). Lineage (NCBI taxonomy): Eukaryota > Metazoa > Arthropoda > Arachnida > Ixodida > Ixodidae > Dermacentor > Dermacentor albipictus. Next base: position 22,789 of record NW_027225667.1, read on the forward strand.
ACGTTATTTCCAGTTGGTGTAATAGATGGCAAATGACACTTCACTCGACTAAATGCAACGTTATCTCTTTCAAGCCGCAGGCGTACCAATGCTAACTTCTCGTATCTCATAGATGGCACGGTATTATCTCAGGCATCATCATACAAGTATTTAGGTATGCACCTCATGCATAATCTTTCATGGGCCACGCATGTCAATACCATTTGTGCGAAAGTTTCAAGGACACTGGGATATCTGCGCCAGAACCTGCGGAATTCTCCTAACAATGTTCGAAAACTGGCCTATCTAACACTTGTGCGGCCAAAGCTAGAATATGCAGCATCCATATGGTCCCCATATCAAAACTACTTAATAAACTTGCTAGAATCCATACAATATAGAGCCGCTCGCTTCATTACACCAAACTACAGTCCCCTTTCGAGCGTAACACTGATAAAACTTGATATCTCTCTTGAGTCAATACATATTCGTCGTTCAATCGCTCTTTTATGCTTATTTCATAAATATCGCCACTGCACCAGGCAATCTGCGTTACCTCTAGAAGAGCCGTAACGCATTTCGAGCCGTTTACATAATCAGTGCAGCATCAAGCGCATACACGGAAGAACACAAGCCTTCAATTCATCAGCGCTTCCACGTGCCATCGTTCTTTCGAATGATCTTCGCGATAATATTGCATCCATATGCAACCATCAATCACTCCATGATCAGCTGCGCGAATACTTTCAAGTGACATCGTGACGTTAAACCTTCTCTCGTACAAAATATCGCAATTTTCGGCTATAGTGTTTTTATAAACCCCTGCTTTGTTTTTTTTTCTTGAATCATGCGTCCGACATTTGTGCTGTATTTGTATAGTTCAAATAATTTTTGTACTTTGCTCTTATGTTTGTTGCTGCTTTTTAATACCAGCCCTGTCCAATGCTTTCCCTTTCCCTTTTCTGACCTGTACATTTTGCATTTCTTATAATATCCTTGTTCGTCGCCCTTACTCAATGGCCTCCGGGCCCTGTGAGGTATTGTAAATGAATAAATAATTAAATAAACGTAAATCAAAGCTCACTTTGCGAATTCGCCAACGATTCGTGTAACATGACCATGTTCGATCATAGTGCGCCCTTTTTTTTAACGAGAAATGACACATGTTAAAGGAACGAACATATGAACGCCTGCCAAGCTATCACTCCAATGAACTAGCAAGACTAGTTGAGTAGGGATTCACATTGCGCGATATGTTCTACTAAAATGCACTATTTTACTGCGTTAGGCACTGCTAGCACCAGACCCCCACCCTTGAGGCTGAGTGCTATTTTTACAGTGGAAGCAGTTTTATGCCAATATATAGAAGATGCTATGATACTGCGAGTCACCAAATTGAAGAAATTTAATAGAAATGAGATCCTATGTAGCCATAAGCTTAACAATTAAAAAGAGATCGTAAACGAAAGCAACTCAAGAGATAAGGATTGGGCTGTAGGTGACGCCAAATTTCAGTGAATTAACTCGTGTGACTTTGCACGTGATCTGAGGCCCAGTATCGGATTATGCCTCCTTGGAGATTAATGGCATACTCTTTTCGAGAAGGCAGCGGTCTGTACAGTGCGTCCAAGAAGCTGGTATCTGCTTTCGAACCTTCTCAATTCCTTTCGAGCGCCTCCGAGAGCACACTTGCCAACATGCCACGAAATTCGCTCCTCAAGATGTTCAATTTTCTTTTACCCCATATACGCTCAATTATGTTCAAATGGGCTCCTTTCGGTGGCCATCGAAGTCTTCCAACGTTAAGATCAATTTGAAGTCCGTGCACTTTCGTGATGTCTGCACAGAGTTCTTGTTGAAGAAATAAAATCACTGTCGGGATAGCGCCGTCCTGAGCATATAGAAGCACGACGAGAACACGTATTTCGGAGCATTCCTCTGGTGTACAGCTCCGATCTATCTAATGCAGTACACAAAGTCTCCCTCTGCATACTGCGTCCCACACATTGACTGCGCAGCTTTCGCTCAAGTAGGGGGTATCGTGTACGTAGTGGAGGTGATACCTTGTGTAATCGCGACGTCAGGTACGCCTTTGGAAATCGCGCACTGTAGTAAAGGTAGATTAATCGGTGAACGCGACATGCTTCCGCCCATCCACGCCCCACGAGGCGTGTTCGCTGGCGAAAAGCAGGCGCTCAGTTTTGTTTCCTGTCGATATCGATGGCATCTGCGCCGCTACGCGGCTGCGGAAGTCGCCTTACCGCAAGCTGCCGTTTCACTGTTGATAGGCTGGAGGGCACTTCGGCAAAATCATCGGTTTCTTTGGCAGTGCCAAATCGTTTCATGGGTGGTAGCAAGTACCGCTTCGTCTTCGAACTTTTCTGTTACCGTAGGGCTACGGTGATGAGGAGCAACCGTGATTCAGCCATCTTCTCTCTACGCTTGTGCGATTCTATTTACGCTCTGCGTTTACCTTCCCGCCTGTCATTATCGCAATTTGTCTCTCAAAATATTGTCACGTGGTCGTGACGTCAAAGAACACAGTAGCAATACTGTGAAAGGCAAAAACTAGCTTTTATTGCGCGAACCTGTGCCCACAAAACAGGCTACACATAAAGCACAACGAGAGCGGCGAACAGAGTCGGCGATCGTCGTAAATCTGATCAGCGGGTGAAGCGCGTCGGCTTTTATAGAGCAGTCGTCCAACGTACCAGACTAATCGTTCGGACCCGCGTGCCTTCCACAAAGTTCTACACCATTCGCCTCACGCGATGAAATCAGATAACACAAGGTTCGGCGACAACAGACAGCGCGGTAGAAGTATCGATAACTTTCCAGAAACGTCGGATACATGCAGGCGCGTCCCTCGCTGTGCGATTACAGTTAAGCGGCGAAACGTGGTCGCCCGATAAAGATAAGTAGACGTGTCAATACCCCCCTCTTAAGAAGCATCGACCCGATGCTGCACACAAACGAAGGTAATAAACAAAAGCACTCGTAGCAAAGAAAAGAACAAAAATAACGAAGTTCGTCAGCGTCCGTAAAAGGGTTTAAGGCGCACAACGCGGACCACTTCAGATCGTGCGCGGCGCCGCTGTAAATGCGAACTGCCGTCTGGCACGACCTCATAGTCCAGAGCGCCAATACGTCGGATGACCTTGTAGGGTCCGAAATAGCGTCGGAGTAGTTTCTCACTGAGTCCTCGTCGGCGTATCGGGGTCCAGACCCAAACACGGTCGCCGGGCTGGTACTGGACGAAGCGTCGTCGGAGGTTGTAGTGTCGGCTGTCGGTCCTCTGCTGGCTCTTGATTCGCAGGCGGGCGAGCTATCGGGCTTCTTCAGCGCCCTGGAGATAGCTAGCGACGTCAACATTCTCTTCGTCAGTTACGTGCGGCAGCATGGCGTCAAGCGTCGTCGGGTTTCTGCCGTAAACCAGCTTCAACGGCGTGATCTGTGTTTCTTGCATCGCCGTGTTGTACGCAAAGGTTACGTAATGCAGGACCGCGTCCCACGTCTTGTGTTCGACGTCGACGTACATTGCTAGCATGTCGGCGAGGGTCTTGTTCAGGCGCTCCGTGAGACCATTCGTCTGCGGATGGTAGGCAGTTGTCCTCCTGTGGTTTGTCTGGCTGTACTGCAGAATGGCTTGGGTGAGCTCTGCTGTAAAAGCCGTTCCTCTGTCGGTGATGAGGACTTCTGGGGCACCATGTCGCAGCAGCATGTTCTCGACGAAAAATTTCGCCACTTCGGCTGCGCTGCCTTTTGGTAGAGCTTTAGCTTCAGCAAAGCGGCTGAGATAGTCCGTTGCCGCGACGATCCACTTCTTCCCGGATGTTGATATCGGAAACGGCCCCAACAAATCCATCCCAATCTGCTGGAATGGTCGGCGAGGACGTTCGATCGGCTGTAGTAATCCTGCTGGCGTTGTGGGTGGTGTCTTGCGTCGTTGACAGTCTCGGCATGTCTTGAAGTAACGGGCGACATCGGCGGTCAGACGCGGCCAGTAATAGCTTTCCTGTATTCTCGACAGCGTCCGGGAGAATCCGAGGTGCCCAGCGGTTGGATCGTCGTGTAGGGCGTGTATTATTTCTGGACGCAGCACTGACGGTACAACAAGAAGGTAGCTAGCACGGACTGGTGAGAAGTTCTTCACGAGCAGGTTGTTTTGTAGCGTGAACGAAGAGAACCCGCGCTTAAATGCCCTAGGGACGACGTCGGTGTTCCCTTCCAAATACTCGACGAGGCCTTTTAGCTTCGGGTCTGCTCGTTGCTGTTCAGTGAAATCTTCCGCGCTTATTATCCCAAGGAAGGCGTCGTCGTCCTCGTCGTCTTGCGGCGGGGGATCGATGGGGGCGCGCGATAAGCAGTTGGCGTCGGAGTGTTTTCTTCCGGACTTGTATATTACCGTGACGTCATATTCTTGCAGTCTGAGGCTCCACCGCGCCAGCCGTCCTGAAGGGTCCTTTAAGTTAGCTAGCCAACACAATGCGTGATGGTCACTGACGACTTTGAATGGCCTGCCATAGAGGTAAGGGCGGAATTTAGCTGTAGCCCAAATGATGGCGAGGCATTCCTTTTCAGTCGTAGTCGCAAAAACTAGCTTTTATTGGGCGAACCTGTGCCCACAAAACTGGCTACACTTAAAGCACAACGAGAGCGGCGAACACAGTCGGCGATCGTCGTAAATCTGATCAGCGGGTCAAGCGCGTCGGCTTTTATAGAGCAGTCGTCCAACGTACCAGACTAATCGTTCGGGCCCGCGTGCCTTCCACAAAGTTCTACACCATTCGCCTCACGCGATGAAATCAGATAACACAAGGTTCGGCGACAACAGACAGCGCGGTAGAAGTATCGATAACTTTCCAGAAACGTCGGATACATGCAGGCGCGTCCCTCGCTGTGCGATTACAGTTGTTAAGCGGCGAAACGTGGTCGCCCGATAAAGATAAGTACACGTGTCAATATTGGTTTGTGCGCGGATCTATGATACGTACCCGTTCTTCGTTCAGCACCCGTGACATGACGGCCGCACTGACACAACCAACAAGTAACAGTAGACGTTTACGGAAGTGTATCATGTATTCCACGTCTGCAATAAGCAGCAACTCGGAACAGGCGGCTGTTACAGACTGCCGCGTTATGTACTGGCCCCCGGCTCACATCATATAGATATCTAAAAGCTTTTTCAATAATATATATTCGATTTTTCTTCGCCATAAAAACTGGCTGCGGCTTAGCACGGCTAGACCCGGGTATGCAAGCGAAAGCTTGCTATACTTGGTTATGTTGTATTGCTAAGCATGTTGTTGTCCATATGGCTCATATGGACCACGACATGATTCCATTGTTTGCATCGTTTATTCACGGTTTACTTTTATGGCAGCAAGTTCTGTTCGATGGTTGGTTAAGCAGTTTGTCGATGTTTCGATCTTGGCCACGGAAAGTAAGTCGAGCCCAACCACTCTCTCTGGAACACCAGGTCTATTCGGGACTTAACCAATCCATGCGGCACCTGGCAGCAAAAGCAAGCAACACAGATTGGAGGTGCAAGTAGCAGACGCCCCTCGCCAGCACCCGTTAGTGTATCCCGTTAGTATATGGCAGGTGGAGCCGCGAAAAAGGATAAAAACGAACGGGAAGCAACTGCTGCAGCGTTCCGCAGTACGTGTTAACACGGTGACACATCGGTTCACAAATTTCGTTCCTCCTGCAACAATCGGCACCGCAGGATTTTATGCATTGTGAATCACCGCGCATGGTTATAAAAGTGGCGCTTACATGTATATTTTCGTCCGTTCTGAACGACCGATTTCATTATTCCTGGTATCTAATACCTTCTAAGGAGTCCGATGCACGGAACTCCTGTGTGGTAATTGTGCTCGTGTTCGCTTTTGTGATCGCAACGTTAACGCGCCATAAGCAACAGACATCTGTGATCATAACGCATTTCAAACATGCTACTAAGCTACGCGCACTTGCTAATGACTGAAGAAGCAATCTATGACTGTCATTCTTTTTTTCGCCACATCTTGTCTTAACGGGCGAGCAGCACCGGTCTCAATCTTGGACCGCGCGTGTTACTGCAACAAGGGACTGTTGCGCGATGGCTTGCCTATGGAACAGATAGACGGGCAGCAACTTCATGTGCTCCATTCATGAATGCCGTATCTGTCTCGCATAGAATGCGAGGAAGTGGCGACCGTCGACATTGCAAATGTAACAGAAGTGCTTTCATTCCGGATAATGTCTGCGAAAGGGGCGCGCCTGGGAGCGACGTCCACACACACATAGCGGCGAGTAAGCAGACGCAAGCTGTAAAGTATGTATAAGCAAAGGTCGGTACCCGCGCAGGCCCCCGATGGCGACGATCGGCTTCTCCTTATCCAACTTTTTTAGGCATGTATATGGACGCACATCGTTTGAAGGTAAAGATCGTCAGGACGGGCCGAGCCAACTGGTTGTTTTCTCGGCTTCCCTCTGCAGGTTGGCCCATCGGCGTTACCGGCAGCATGTGCAAACTGTCGATGCCGAGATAAGCTACCGACACGATCGATCAAGCGAAAACTTTTCTCATGCTTCTTTGGCGAAAATTCACTGCGAATTAAAACGCTCTGTCCATGCACTGGGACGAATGTCAGCGAAAGCACATCTATTCTTACGTGAGCACGTTGCATATATTCCCATGCACACTTATTTTGCTGGCCCCCCTTCTCGCTACAGGCAGCTATACATTCCCTACTGAGAACAAAAGCCGTTGACTCGAAAACCTAATCTATTGCTAGTGCTGCGAACAAGTTAGTGGAACAAACGAGGCGCATTATTAGAAAGCTTGACAACCGGAGGCACACTCGGCGAGCGTGGCTCCATTAGTCTCCCGCTAATTGATGGCAAAATCGCCGAGCCTCTTACTAAGGGTAATGAATGAACACGGCGCTAATGTACTCCCTTCCTTCGTAGACACCTGTGGCACCGAAGCACTTCGATTCCGCTATGTAGACTGCGTAAAAACGTCCCTCAGTGTGACCGCGATCTCGAGCGGATTTGACACGCCGGAACTGTCGCAACGTTGCTGCGATTGCTTGCGGTGACTCTAAACTCTTCAAAACTGACTTCTCGACGTCAAGAACACGATCGTTCTCCACAAAACATCGCGAATATGTCCACAAGCAGGGAACCACAACTTATACCCCTGCGACGAGCTGCGAATCAAAGTGCTTCGGTGCCACAGGTGTCTCCGAAGGCAGGGAGTACATTAGCACCGTGTCCATTCATTACCTTTAGTAGGGGACTCGGCGATTTTGCCATCGATTAGCGTCATGTGACACATGTGGCCAGACCCTCGCAGCGCCCCCTAAGGTGAGCTAACTCGCGAATAGTAGTTGGGTCCTCGTAGCCCATGCACAGTTTGCCAACCAAACGATATGGCTAGTCGAATGTTCCGTACTGCGAGCAATTACTACCGTAGTTTCGTCAGTTTTCGAAGCCGTCGTCGAAGTCTAAGGCGAGGCGTCAATTGCCGCCTCTAAAGCTCGTCGCTGTCGTCCTTCTGCCGCCTTCACCTTGCGCTTAGCTCGCCGAAGTTCCCGTTCTTCGTTTCAACATAGGAGGTCCCATTTCAGTTTCTAACTACGGGACCTCCTTCTGTATATACATATGTTGTAATTATCCTCATTTTGTCATGAATAAAACTGATTCTGATAACCCTGTCGCTTTGCGGGCTCGTATTTTCGTGTCCGCTTTAACTCATTAGGAAGCGGAGTGACATGTGCAGGATGGTCCGAGGCAGCTTGGCGCTTTCGCCACTGGCACCGCGCAGATAACTTCGCCACAGATGGACCAGCGTCCACGTTCCTTTCTTCCATCGCACTACGGCTCAACTGAAGCACTGGCCTGGATATAGCGAAAACCTGCGAGGCGGTAGAGAGCACGGCGCCGTCTGCCTTTCAAGAGATCGGAGAGTCACGTAGTTAGCTACTCAGAGACATCTGGCGAGGCGGCGGTCAGTGCAGCGGCAGCGAGCCACGTGGTATCAATTCTTCACTTCAAAGTCTTACTCTCACACACGGCGAAACTCGCTCGATTAGGCCAGTAACGCTGACGCTTTAAAAATAACCAGTGTTTCAAACGCGCAATATGTATTGACGACACAGATGAACTCTCTGCTAGGCGTACTGTTCACAATGTCGTCTGCTACCGCATCGCAGGCAGACGATAGTGAACTGAACTACGCGGTGAAGCGGCGCACTGGCGCCAGTGACGATAAAATCGCGCTTCGATCACTGTATAACTAGCCATATGAGTGCAGTGCTCCTGGGTCCGAGTCCAAGTGCAGTGCTCCTCGTAATATGGCCAGGGTTCCAGAAAACGAACGGGTGAAGATTGTAGAGCTTTCTTTGAGGTGGTATTCTCAGTGGAAGATCGCAGAGATGATGGGGCGGTCTACACACACAGTCAACCGAATTGTGCAAGCAATACCGCGAACAAGGCCGCATTTCAGATGCTCCACAACACCGGCGCCCACGGGCAACTACAGTAGAAGAATACGAAGTCATGATCGCTGCAGCGTGTGCTAACCCATTCGGTGATGCTAAAGGATTTGCCGATACTGCAGGTGTTTCTGTATCACTTGCAACGGTGAGACGAAGACTAGCGGAAGCGGGTCTAAAGAGCCGGGTTGCTGTGCAGAAGCCAAGATTGACTGAGGGAAACAAAGCGGCCCGTCTCCAGTTCGCAATTAATCACAGTGGATGGAGCGTCGACCAGTGGAAAAGATTGCTATTTTCAGATGAGTCGACATTCACCACTGTCTGGGACCAGAAACGCCGTGTTTGGCGTCCGGACAATGCTCGCTACGACCCTGAATATATTCAGGAAGTGGCTACAAGTGGCAGGCAGGTCTGCTGTAATTGTATCGGGAGCCGCGTCGGCCGAAAGACTGGGTCCACTGGTCCCAATCGAGGGTATACCCTGACGTGTGAGAAATACTGCGACATCTTGGACTATACAATGATTACATATGTCCTGGATGGGCCGTTTCTCTATGGAAACTTTTATTTTCATCAGGACCTATCCCCCATCCACACAGCAAACCGGGTCAGGACACTGTTAGCAGATCGTGGTGTGCCCCAGCTTCAATGGGTCCCAAAGGGTGCGAACATGAATGTTATTGAACATGTCTGGGGCCGAATGAAGAGCACCCTGTCCAAGCAAGGCCTCCACAGTGCATCCCATGACGACTTGTGGGTCGCTGTCCAAGAAGCTTGGAATGCCATTCGAGCGGACACTTGCTTCATTGAAGCATTGTTCGAGTCCCTTCCTTCGAGGATGCGTGAGGTGATCAGGGCGCGTGGAGGGATGACACGCTACTGACGTCTCCAGTTTACCCCCTTTAGGTTTACTTCTTCGCCTTATGTTTTTCTCAGTGCAAATAAAAATTCCAATGCAGTGGCGTTTTCTGTTGCTAAATGAGTTGGAATTTTTCCTGAACACTGCTCGCTCCCGTGACGCACTTTGGGAACTATTTATGTCATCGGCGTGCCTATGTCTATGGAAAACTAAACGCGCAGTCACCTGCGAACATGGGCGATCTCATATTGCTCGAGCAGACGACACGGGCATGGAGCTGACCGCTGGTACAGCCGAATCCATTCCACACCATTCTCACGCGCGTTGCTTGCAGTGCAGCAGCGTGCGTCCCTTATGGTCTGCAGCCACACGCTTGTGTGAGCAAGTCATGTAACCAATTTGCCAGCCCTCTGGGCGAAGGGGCGGTGTGGGAGCGGTTGAGGCTATCAGTGCTGTCAAGAAAGAGTGCGTTATGCTGGAACAATGAGATTTTTAACAAAGAGCTCTACAGAACTGCCCTTCTGTGCTACAACTGACATAGTTGCGAAGAACAATTTAGGTGATAGTATAAACCGACACGCTTTGTTTCTGCGTGTGTATGTCAGCCATCAAGCACCGCCAGAGGGGCCTCGTGTAAACATGGCGCCCTGTATTGAAAATGGGTAGAGCTGAGCAAAGACGAAAAGAAGCGGCGTAGCGCGTGTGCGAGTTTTATGGTCGCCGTTTCATTTTATGAATGGGTGTGTGCAATGTGGTCGCGCACCTGCTAGATAATGTAAACAATGGCAACGCTTCAGCGGAGCCCCTCGAAGAAGACGCGCGGGACTTCGCCGTAGAGTCATCTGCTGCCCTTCTGCTGCCGTCCGAAAATTTGGTAATTGTGCATTGCAAGCGTTGAGTTGCGCACAGACGGCAGTGTTCCAGAGTGTTGTTTTTCTACAAAATTGCAGGTTTCAACAGAAGAAATAGCATGAGACTAATTATTTGTCGGAAATAAACGCTACCATCCCAGAAAATGTGTTCAGTCCATTGGCGGTCTTGCTCGCAGACGGCCAGTTTGCCTGCTTTTATAGATGAACAAAGGTCACCACAACACCATGCCTGCGTATCAAATCACCAATCGGCAAGAAGAAATTATGGTAAATTTCATGGAGAGGAACACCCCCGGCTTGCCAGTAGGCTGGGGGAATTCTTTAGGGATTTGTCGGCCGCAAAAAGCAACGATTTGTGGAAGCAACTGGCGGCAATTCTCAATGCAGAAGGGCCTCCAGTTGAGATAGAGCGAGAGTGGAGGTTCTGGTGGTCGAAGTTAATCTACAAATGCAGGCGAGACGCGGGAAAGTTTTCGGCGGAACAGAGGTGATTGAAAAATAGGTTTTAATGAATGCGGTTCGCCTTCTTCCGAGTGCACTTTTTTCTTGCAGAGCAACCGGCAGCGGCCGGCTCGGCGGCGTCCAAGGCCGCGTACTTCAGCTCCTCGGCGGTGGCATTACCGTCGGGCTCGGAGAGCCCTTGTACATGTCAAGTAGCTCCGATGTGAGGTTACTATTTGTTTTATGTTTTGATGGTGATGCAAGTGGCTAAAAAGGTCAGGGAAGTGCACTGTGGTGGCAAATAGCAGGAAATACAGAGCAGCCTGAAGTGTGCACATAATGCAATCGTGGTGGACAACACATGCCATACGTAGTGCCATCTAGATCCTCTTTACTGGACCAATGGAGTGGTAATGCAGGGTAAAGCAACACAACCTTGTGCTTAAATAGAAATTGTGTCGTCTCTAGCTGTGCTGTTTCCAAAAGAGGGTGCCGGCGTGGCGTAGTGCAAAGTAGTAGCATATTGCATGTGATATTCACTTTCCAGGTGTTATAAAGTCTCCTTCCTTATGTTGGCATATTACCAGGCCAGTGAAACATCAGCACCGGGTCGCCAAGACCCAGAAAAAGGTGAGGAGCCGCAGCCGGGCCCCGGTAGGGCAACTGGCACGTCTCGTGCCACGGGACCTGCCCGGCCAAAAACGTCAAGGCGCGGCGAAGGTAAGCCACTATACATATCACTAGTGGACACATATAATGAGTATAACAAGCACAAGCGTCGTATGCAAATGCTTTTCTTTTTGCATGACCAAGCCGCAGGGTGCAGTTGTGCGAGAGGAAAGCTTATGGTATTATCCGCATAGTGCATTACACAAAATATGCGTGCAGTTCCATGCTTGCTCCAGCAGTTCTTGGTGCATGTAGGCATGACTTACAACTGCATTGATTGGAGGAAAAGCATGAAAGAATAGTGATATTGATGAAGTTGAAATAATGTAAAAGTTTTGCTTTAGCAATATGTTTAGCTGTTGTCCACTGTCGACGTTATGCAAGACGCAAACCGAAGAGTGGACACAAAGCAGAAATGGGAAATGTTTGAAAGGATGAACATGAAAGACGAAGGTACATGCTGGCGACGCTGACATCGTGATATTTTGTTAAGTGCAAGAATGTACTCTTGTATAGTGTACGTTATTTAGCATGTACCTCGTTTTTTTCAGAAACGCTTCATAGTGCTACGGAACAGTATTTGCGATCACGAAGAGGCGAGCGGTGTGACGACGACGATTGGAGGCTAGCGTGGGCTGTAGCCTCTTGGCCAAGCGCGGCGTATTTTCTTGTAAATTGTATATAGCTTTTCATCTGCGTCTTCCTACGTAACATATCTGGTGGAGGTGCAGGATATCAGGGCGATGGACCGAGGAGATGGTGTGAAGACCCATGTTTTAGAACTCCTGGCGGACAACTGCCTGGATCAGGGAAACCGTGAGAGCAGATGCGTTCGTGGGACTGGAGTCGAAGGCAGCCGGATAGGCGGCCTCGATTTCACGACGGACGATCCTGGGCATGGGCGGTGTCGTTGGGACGAGAAGCGTCGGCACAGGAAGATGTCCCTGGGCTGTTGGGCAGACGGGCAAACTGCTGGTCAATACGTCGGATTTTAACGAGTTCCAGCCGGCGGCAATCTTTTATAACTGCATCCACCTTCGACACGTTGTTGCCAACGAGCAAGTTGAAGGCGTCATCGGCAGTGCCTTTGAGGATGTGGGAAACCTTGTCTTACTCAGTCATGTGTGCGCCAACTTTGCGTCACAGAGCCAATACGTCCTGAATGTATGTGACATAGGGCTCTGTTGACGTCTGCACACGGTCGGAAAGCGCCTTCTGCGCGGCAAGTTGGCGACTGCAGGGGTTGCTGAACAAGTCTCGAAGCTTTTGCTTAAGTCAATCCCAACTGGTGAGCTCATCTTCGTACGTCCGAAACCAAACTCGAGGTGTGCCACCGAGGTAAAAGACTACGTTGGCGAGCATGATAGTAGGGTCCCACCGGTTACTGCGGCTGACGTGTTCGTACAGGCTGATCCAGTCATCGACGTCTTCCCTATCTTTGCCCGAGTATACGCCGATCCTCTCCTCCTCTACCATCGCAGTCGGCAACTTGTACCATCGCCGATTTACAGAAAATGATTGCGCCCGACTTGCCGTCCAAGCACGCTGGTGAGCTCTACCGCGCTCTGTTTTCCTACCACGACATTTGCTTACTTTAACGAACGTCCTTTGGCCCAAACTACGGCTGTTATACATCGCATTATTACCGGCGATGCCCCTCCTATTCATCGCCGCCCGTATCGAGTGTCACCGGCTGAGCGTCAAGTTATTCACGCGGAATTTCGGAAAATGCTTGCCAAGAACATTATTGAACCGTCATCTAGTCCGTGGGCGTCACCTGTTGTACTGGTCAAAAAGGATGGCTCATGGCGCTTTTGCGTAGATTATCGGCACCTTAAGGGCGTTACCAAAAAGGACGTGCATCCCCTACCTCGGATTGATGATGCCATTGACTGCCTCCACGGTGCTCGCTATTTCTCCTCTATTGACCTTCGCTCCGGCTATTGGCAGATTGCCGTGGACGATCTCGACCATGAGAAGACTGCTTTTGTAACACCCGACGGTTTTTATCAACTCAAAGTGATGCCCTTCAGCATATGTAACGCCTCTGCCACTTTTGAACACGTGATGGACTCCCTTCTTCACGGTTTCAAATGGTCCACGTGCCTGTGCTACTTGGACGACGTTATAGTATTCTCCCCAACGTTCGCCACGCACCTCGAGCGCCCCTGTGCTGTCCTGGACGTTTTTGGTCGAGCCAATCTGCAGCTCAACGCATCGAAGTGCCAATGCGGCCGTCGCCAGATTACCGTCCTTGGACATCCCGTTGACGCGAACGGAGTGCAACCGGACACAGGCAAGATCTATGCTGTTACGCGCTTCCCTGTTCCGAAGTGCGTCAAAGATGTGCGCAGCTTCATCGCCCTTTGTTCGTACTTTCGCCGTTTCTTGAAAGATTTCGCCGCCATAGCACGACCACTAACCGAGCTCATGAAAAAAGACGTCGCTTTCCAGTGGGGCTGTAACGAGACCTCTGCATTCTCGCGTCTAATCGACCTTCTCACAACGACTCCCGTTCTGGTCCATTTCGATCGTTCTGCGCCTACCGAAGTCTGTACTGATGCTACCGGTCACGGAATTGGCGCAGTGCTGGCCCAACGCCAGCGCGGCCACGATCGTGTTATTGCTTACGCCAGCAGGCTCCTCTCACCCGCAGAGCGCAGCTATTCCCTCACTGAGCGTGAGTGTGTGGCCGTAGTTTGAGCGGTTGCGAAATTCCGCCCATACTTATATGGCCGACGCTTTTCCGTTGTCACAGACCATTACGCGCTTTGGTGGTTATACTCACTGAAAGATCCTGCAGGAAGATTTGGTCACTGGGCCTTACGCCTCCAAGAATGTTCGTATACTGTCGCCTATAAATCTGGCCGACTACACAAGGACGCTGACTGCCTGTGACGATGCCAACAGTAGTACCGCCAACGGCATTTTCTCTGTGTCTGCCTTCGCTAACATCGCCGATAAGCTGTACCGAGACCTATCGCTGCGAGCACTCATCGAGCGTCTGCGCTGTACACCTACGGACGCATCCGTTCGTCGATATGTCCTCCAGGGAGACATTCTGTATCGAAGGAACTTCTTCCCTGACGGCCCTGATTTTCTTCTTGTCGTGCCGAAACATTTACGACAGACTGTGCTCTTTGAGATGCATGACGCACCCACTGCAGGACATCTTGAGGTAACCCTCACGTACGACCGCGTCCGCCGCCGCTTCTATTGGCCTGGTCTCGCTCGCTCCGTCCTACGCTATGTTGCTGCCTGTGATCCCTGCCAGCGTCGGAAAGCACCTCAGGTGCTGCCTGCCGGTCATCTTCAGTCAATCACCGTCCCTGTGGAACCGTTCTTTCATGTTGGACTAGACCTCCTCGGTCCCTTTCCCACGTCATCCTCTGGGAACAGATGGGTAGTCGTCGCAACTGATTACGCCACCCGATAAGCTATCACGCGGGCTCTCCCTACCAGTTGCGCCACGGACGTCGCGGACTTTCTCTTGCGTGACATAATCTTCCTTCATGGCGCCCCGCGACAGCTGCTTACTTGCGTACTGACCGCGGTCGAAACTACCTCTCGAAAGTTATCGCCGACATTGTGCGTTCCTGCTCTATTCAACACAAGCTGACTACCCCATACCATCCTCAACCCAATGGCCTGACAGAGCGGTTAAACCGTACTCTTATCGATATGCTGACCAAGTACGTTTCCAAGGACCACAACGACTGGGGCATTGCCCTTCCTTGCGTAACATTTGCGTACAATTCGTCCCGGCACGACACCGCCGGATTTTCTTCATTTACTGTACGGTCGCGAACCTAACTTGCCCCTTGACACGGCACTTCCTCCTGCTGCGATCTCAACAAGCGAGTATGCGCGCGACGCCATCGCCCTCGCCGACCATGCACGCCAGCTTGCCCGTGCTCTACTGACGGCCTCACAAATTACTCAGCAGTGTCAGTACAGCGCCCGCCATCGTGACGTACAGTTTTCGCCTGGGGCGCTCCTGCTCCTGTGCTCGCCCGATCGGCAGGTCGGACTTTCAGAGAAGCTCCATTCGCGATACACAGGGCCCTACCGCGTGCTGCGCCAGGTGACGCCTGTGACGTACGAAATTGCTCCTGTGGGTTTAACATCGTTCGCTCATCTGGCATATAGTGATGTCTTGCATGTCAGTAGGCTCAAGGCCTATTACACTGCTTCCGAGTCCGGCCTTTAGATGCTCCGGGACTCCGCTTTTGCCGCCGGGGGTAGTGCTACGGAACAGTATTTGCAATCACGAAGAGGTGAGCAGTGTGAAGACGACGACGACGACGACGATTAGAGTCTAGCGCAGGCTGTTGCCTCTTGGCCAAGCGCGGCGTATTTTCTTGTAAATATACTTGTATATAGCTATTCATCTGCGTCTTCCTACGTAACAGATCATACACTTTTTCTTACACCAAAGCAGACAGCCTAGGGACGAGGAATTTTCGATGTAACCTGTACCTCGTTAGCGTTGCACAACCACCACTTAATGGAAAACCCTGTGCACCAGTGCAGCTGACATAATTTTATGGATACGTCGCCATGTGGAAGCACTGCTGCGGTTGTTTAGATTTTTCTTCTCCGACCACCTTGACAGCTTAGAAAGAGCAGTTTTTACATACGCTGTTGTGCTACTGCACTACACTGCCTACATATGTCAATGGCCTAGAGAACCGAGGCATGACGTAATTTGCTCGTCTCGCATTTGCGGTTGAAGTGATGCGCATCGACAGTTGCAAGGTTTACATGTCCCATCACTGTGTGCTCCTCTGATGTACCACGCATGCTCATTCTTCCTTTCTTCGCAAGCACTGACCGCATGTGTCATTACTTTTATTTCATTCAGGTACCGTAAGGAGCGCAACCGCACCGCGGGCCGAGGGCGACTTGCTCCAGCAGGCAGTGCTGGATGGTGCGCGCACTGTGTATGTTGCACAGAGCCAAGCCACCATTCAGCGCGAAATGCTTGCGGAGTCAAGAAATGTACGCACTTCTCATTTGTAACGATGCATGCAGTATAGTTAGCAATCATAAGCAATCTATTCGCTAAATGCGCGTTTATATTCCGACGTGCTCGGCGCGCGGGCAAGCGTCCCTCGCGGTCAGTTACGTTAGGCCGGTTACGCAACGCCGAAGAAATGCGATCCCCTCAATACTTCGGCCACAGAACACCAGTACAAACTTAGAGAAGGGAAACTGTACCTTCCACAGTGCTACGGAAATAAGCGTAGCGGTGGCGTCGTAAACTAAAGTATGGGACCACAGGTGGCGCTGTACAACAGGAAACGGGAACGGGGTTTTGCACAGTTTACGAGGTGTTCTGTGGCTTTACTGGCTTACTGGCTGCTGCGCCTGGATCGTGCTCCCGCCAGTTTAGTTGCTGTGTGGCAAACGTAGCGCCTACATATTTATGTAGGCGCTACGTTTGCCACACAGCAACCAATCTGGCGGGAGCACGATCGAGGCGCAGCGGAATACATGTAGCACTGAGTCATATTGAGTTAAGGCACACTCTGAACAGACTTTTAAGGGCATCCCGAGCGGTTTTTCGTTCATTACGCCGCCGTTACCCCGAGTTGTGCCGCCGCGCGCCAGCTGTTGCATTTCGTGTAGGGCTACTGACAGAATGCGGTTTCCAGGTGGCACGATGGCCTCGACTGGAATAAACGCACACGATACCAAAGATTCAGTAAGCCTGAAAACATTTTATTTGCATTTTACAAGTACAACAAACAGCACACGTCTACGCATCCACACAAACGCGGTTACATAGTCAAGAACATAGTCAAGAAATGGCTTTAATAAGGGTAGCACAAACGCACAAGAAAGAAGACCTAAGCTACAAAACGTACGGTCGGCTGCTAAGTATAATAATTTCCCTGTCACCGTGTGTAACTTTTATACAGCATCTTTACAGCACTCCCAGGCCGGGTAGTTTGGCGGAAAGAACGCAACAACCATATGTGCCAGCTCATACACGTGTAGTGAAATTATGATAACCACTGCGTCTTATCAAACGTATTGGTTTTGCAAATTCGCATTACAGCTGACGGAACGACATACTGTAACGAAAGCACAACAAGGACAAAAGGAGGATACAACGCCTGAAGAAGAAATGAAGAATTAGTAGGCGTACAGCAAACAAGCGATGACGGAGAACACACAATGATGCATCGGGTGTTCTGTGACATCGGTTTGCGTACTTACGGTGTTATGGAGATCAACGGCATAAAAACGTACCTTCAAGCGTACTCCCTCAACCTCTGCCGCATTCATTACGATAATCAACGCCTTAACACAGTGAGGCACTATTCATTGCCAAGAGTAGACCTTTTTACAGCAAGTCTATGTAATGACTCGCAGACGAAACCAGCATGCTTTCGAAAATGTTTTACCGCCGTAGTATTCGAGCGCCAACGGCCAGGAAACACATCGATACCAATAGGATGTCGGCTGTCCGTGGTTAATCAAGTACAAAAACCTTGACGCTATGACTAAAAAGCAGCTTCAACAATTAAATGTTAACTCAACTGACTATTTAACAATCAACTGACTATTTGCCAGAGGTAACAAAACATCCTTAGACACCTCGATTGTTTATGTCAATAGTTTGTGTAAAGTAAAAAATTCAGCATGTTCAGCGCCCCTAGCAGAAAAAGCACAAATTAAAGTATTCGACCAAATTACAGTAGCTCCACTTGCGCGCGTACGCTGAAACACGCCTCGATTGATTTTTCGCCCTCTGTGGCCGTTTGTTGAACTTGAGAGTGTACGGGGCCTGCTTCGGCGCTGCGCGCTGTACGCGGTTCTCTTGGGAGCATGCGCAGAGCGATCGCAGACACGCGCGCCGCTCGCCGACCCGCGGGTCGTCTGCATTCCGTTCGCGCCTTTTTCTTTGCATCCTCGTCCGTTTCGTTCCATCACGGCAACGCGGCTACTACGAACCATGGCTAGGATTTTATCTGCTCGACAGAAACTTTCTCTCGCGTTATTAGTGCACCGCCTGCGGCGAAAGCGCCGGCGCTCGATGTATGTGCAAGAGAATTTCGCTGCGGGGAGGCCCAGAGCTCACTGGTGTTCTGGGCCTCTCGCTGTTATGCATTTTTTTACGTTCTTGTCATTTTCGTGAGAGTTATTTCATCAAGGATGAGCAAGAAGATGTACCCACGACCACCTGAACAAGGTCAGTCGTCTACTTCATCGCTCAATTTTGGAGGACGTGCCTTTGGAAGCTCGGACCAGCTCGATTCCTGGGAGAGCTCAACGCCAGAAGCCATGGACTCTGACAGCGAGTACACCGTAGTCATGGGCCGCCGCATGAAGAAGATGCGCCGTATGTCGACTGAGGCGACTTCATCGTATCAGAGTGAGCAAGAATCCTTCATGGTTTCTTACGTGCCACTCTCGACGTCACACAGCATGAACTCCCTCAGCAGGCAGTTCCTCACCTAATATTTTGAAAGTGTGGCCCCTGGGCAAATTAACGAAATCAGGATCAACGCTCGCAAGAACATCCTGACAATAGATGTGAAAAATTCCGCAATACTTGAGAAGTTAAAGAACATTCCACAGTTAAGCGCAATCCCCGTCCGCTCCTTTATTACTTACGGGAAGGAGACAACAACTGGAGTAATTTCCGACGTAGAGCTTGAAATCAAGCATGCGGACCTCAAGAGTCTTTTGAGGTCATCGGTGCGCATTCTTGACATTCACCGCTTGGGGGACTCCCGATGCATCAAGTTAACGTTTGCTTCTTCGACATTACCAGCGTCTGTCAAAGTGGGCTACGTTATACACCGAGTACGACCATTCGTTCCGAGGCCTATTCAGTGCCGGAAATGTCACAAGATAGGACACGTGAGCGCCGTTTGTAGAAACAAAGCCACCTGCTCGCGTTGCGGCGGAGAGCATGATACCACCGACTGTGAGGCGTCCTCATTTAAATGTCCCAACTGCACTGGCTCTCACGAAGCGACTTCGAAGGAATGCCCGAAGATGAAACAGGAGGTTCGTATCCTTCGAAAAATGGCAAGAGACCAATCTTCGCGTACAGAGGCTGCTCAATCTGTTCGCCAAAGTGGCCAACGCTCGCGACAGAAGCATCACAAAACCATTCCAGGAGAACTACCTAGCGTGGCAGAAGTACCACGGTCACCTCTGCCTGCGCGTCCACCGAGGACAGTAACGGCGTCTACTGATAATCCAAGGTCGACGAGAGCACGCGGCAAACATTCACCTCCACCGGCTGATACAGACACGGAATGGCCTTGGCTGCCCTCTAGGCCCACGGCCTTGCCAGCGGGCACTAGCGGTCCTCTGCGCCATGAAGCCAAGAATCATAGGGCCAATGAAACCGGCGACACTACGAGCAAGCAAAGAGATGAACACAATGAGGAGAGTGTACAAAAAATGCTGAAGCACCTAGTAGAATCAATGCGCGTGATTCTCGGTGGTCTCGAGACTCCGGCCGCTAAAAGTGCCCTACAAGTGCTCGCCGTGCTAGAGCCGCTTATCGCAGGTCTTTTTCTATAAATATTTTGTTTGGCGCTTGTGCTGTTCACGCAGGGGTGGGGGACCAGTTTCGTCCTAACGCCTTTATTTTATGTTCACTCAAACTGGTGACTACAAACTTGATGCGAAGCCTGATTGTGGCTTCATGGACGACATATCATCAGAGTGTTGAACTTGCTTTCGCCTTTGCGCATCTCTCTTGCTATGTCATCATCATCCCTCATCACATCTTTATGTCCCCGTTCCCCCTCCCCCTGTGCAGAGTAGCAGGCTAGAGCACCTTAGCTCAGGCCGACCTCTCTGCCTTCTTTCAATTAAATTATCTCTCTCTCGCTGCGCGGAAAAGCACAGGCGAGTACCACCAGCTTGTGCAAGAACTACGACAAAAGGACCCAGAGTACCATCTCAAGTACTTCAGGTAAATAGACGTCGCATAAAGGGTGCGATTTATTCTTGGGTAGATTTTATCTCGCTGTGAAGTGTGTGAGCAGATGTTTTTATTTCTATAAAAATGCACGAAGAAAAGTGAAACCTTGTATTATGCTTTGTAGGGCCGAATGCTTTCACACTCCGTGACGCTGCTTGGGCAGCAATTTTTAAAAAATGGCTTTACTGTATGTAACCTGTCGTAATGGGACTAGGTGTTGCTTTGAACATGCTCAGTGCATGCTTGAAAACCGTTATGTCCAATGACTTGCCGCACAGGATGACCAAGGCCTCTTTTGATAAACTCCTGAGCCTTGTCCACGACCGCATCCTGCATCCGTCGAACCACAAGAACCCAATCAGCCCAGGAGAAAGGCTGGCAGTCACGCTGCGGTAAATATTGTGACTTTTACTTATGTTCCGTAGCCTATTTACCGAGATCCACTTGTTTTTATCTGTCACAGCGCTCTACCTAAGAGGTTACCGTCTGTGAATAGCTGTGAATAGTATTTCCTATAGTTCCCCATGAAAGTGAGCACATAACCTCCGGATAAGGTTTAGAAAATTTTCATTCTTTCGATCGATCTAGTCTTCATAAAGTGCAATAGCAGGGAAAACGATTGTGTGTCGTTTAACCACTTCTCGCGCTGATCTTTCCAAACGCACATTTTCTATCCACATGCATGCCGCGCATTTCAGTCAACGTTCCCGTGAAAAAACAGCACATCACAAATGGCTGAATGCTTCAACATAGCTGAAGACAGCTGTGGTTCCCCCCCCCCCCCCTACTCTTTAGCTTGACTCTATATTAACAGTTCTTTTCAACTGAGTGGCACTTTATGTACGTGTTACCCGAGTCCCAAGAATTCTGTTTCTGGAAACCAACAGCAATGTTGCATTATAATTAAATATTTCTCTTTCTACCTTTCACAGGTTTCTGGCAACTGGCGGTTCTATGATCGACATTGCTATGAGCTACCGCATGCATGTAAGCACGGTCTCCGGCATTCTGAAAGAGACCCTGCCTGCCATTTGGGACTGCCTTTCCCCACTTGTGCTGCGAGAGCCGACCTCAGAAGAATGGGAGCTCATCAGAGAGGGGTTCGACAAGAAATGGGACTTTCCCAATGCTGTCGGGTGCATAGATGGCAAACACTTCGCAATTACGTGCCCTGACGAGAATGGTTCGGAGTATTATAATTACAAGGGGTTTTGTTCATTACTGATGCTGGCAGTTGCCGACGCAAACTGCCGCTTTGTACTGGTAGATATTGGTGCCAAGGGCCGACTCTCTGACGGCTCTTTCTATCAAAAAAGCCCGATCAGAAAGAGCTTTGAAGACAACACACTTAACTTGCCTTCGGGCTATAACGGGTGGCCATTGTGCATCGTCGGAGATGCAGCAGTTCCCTTGCGGCCTTACTTAATACGCCCTTACCCCGGCAGACAACTGTATGACACGAAAAGAGTGTTTAACTATAGGCTCTCAAGGGTACGCCGTTGCGTTGAGAATGCGTTTGGAATTTTGGTTTCCCGGTGGCGCTGCTTCCTGGGAGCTGTTAGTGGTGATGTGGAGTTGCTAACAAACATGGTTAGTGCGGCGGTGTGCCTACATGATTTTCTGCTGTTCGACAATGCCTATTGCCCTAATGATTATGCTCATAGGGTCAGTGGCGGCAGAGTGCAAGAAGGCGGTTGGAGGCAGAGTATAGCGTATATAAACCAGCAGAGTACTGGCCATGGCAGCCGCTCAGCTTCAGATGCCATGAGAATTCGAGACGCCATTGCAGAGTACTTCATATCCCCATGGGGTTCTTTGCCATGGCAACTGAGGGTAGTCAGGCGATGCTAATGCACAGCATGAAGTTGTTGCCCCTCTGTCTGTAAACTGCGTTCTTTTCCATGCAAAGCAAGCAAAAATCACACATAAGCTCAATATGTGAAACTTCATTTATCAATCTCGTGATCGGTCAGTTCAGGAGTTATACATGGTTTGCACCAGTGACATATAACACGCGTGTTGCGGCGGTTCTTGTAACATTTCTGCTCCTGCTTCTAGTACAGGCATACCACATCAAGTTGTGTGCAAGTTTCGTGTAACATGCTATTGAACTGCTTTCGTATATGACGTTTAGTGTGAACACATCAAGGTGCGTAGGATTATATTGCGGAAGGCATTTCACTTATAAGTCAACATGTGCTGTGTGAGTAAACATATGGTGGAATTTCAGCAGGGGGCCTCTTTTCCTTCCTGTTTCCCATCAATAGAAGTCTCAAAGCACGAGATCAGTTGTAAGAGTATAAAGATGTGCTATTTCGTCTCGGTGATTCGAAAGCATTTTTCCAGCGTAAAATTAGACAGTCTGTAGGAAACAAACACAAGCAGGACAAACAGAGGACTCGGCTTTCTGCTGCATGTGTCCCTTTCCTATGTCCTGTCTAATTCTGCGCTGAAAAAAAAATGCTTTCAAGTTACCAGGATATCACATACACCTTGCATTGCGAATAAATGAAGCGGTGAAAGAGGCAGGAGACTACTAACTACATTGAAACTTGCAATACTTACAGTGAAATAGGTCAACACTCAAACAACAAATATATTCCAGCTATGCAGCTGACTAAAACAATAGGAACATGAACACAATGATATCACGAAACTGCACTGCATGGCAGGAAATGCAAAAAAAAAAGGGGAACTGCAATGCCCTTCAGGTTAATAAAAGAAACAAAGCGCAAATAATGTATTTGCTGTCACCTACGCTTCAAAAAGTATACCTTAATATTAAGCCTCATACTGGTCAAATTCTGCTAAGAGTTCCGTTATTTTAACCTTAAAGCGAGAGGCAGTTCTCGTTGGCCTCCTGTCAAGGCTCATGGCAATAGACTGCCCGAAAGCCTCGTTCTCTGTGGTGTGTTTGCCGAGCTGTGAAAGGAGCCGTTCCTCGAAGTAGTCGCAACTCCTTCCTTTCTTTGACCGTTTTGATGGTGGCTCGCTCACTGTGAAGTCTTCCTGACTGGCAGGTTGACCAGGACTAGCTGCTGCAGGCTCCAAGTCATCAGCATTGGCGATGGGCGATGGTGCTGACGAATTGCCTTGTATTGCGTTAAAGATTTCTTCTGCTGTTGAGGCGCTGTCATCACCTCTTGGCACGGCACCTGACCCCACGTTGCAGGTAGTCCTGAAAAAAAAAAACAGGTTCGACTCTAGTTAGTTCAGTTTTCTCGTTTCCTTTTTTTTTTACTGCAAAAAGAGTGCCAATGTCTGTCGAGTCAAACAGCGTTACACACAGAGATGAAGACGAAAGTAAGACAAAAACATGAGATCTAACTACAACTGATGTATGCAATTCAGTTTGAATTCAGGGCCCACGCAATTGTCCTGCCTTCGTTTTCGTGCCTGTGGGTAGCGCTGTTCCAATACGCAAAATGCTGAACCAACTTTCCCAATTGTCCACGTTTGTACCAGTTTCACAAAGCGAAAATGCTGGTGTTGTGAAACGTCGGTGAGTATAGCCTTCCAGAAGCAGGAGCCACCTCCCCGACCGATATCCTGACCCTTTGCAACCCTCGATCCACCCCCAGCACTAACAGCAAAGCTGCAAGCCGAACAACCAAGCAACCAAAAGCCAATGCACATGTCATGTTAGCCCAAAACGAAGTCTACGCCAGTTCCAAGAATGCAGTTGGGCCGAACTCGTGAAACCAAACATGCAAAAACACGCAACACCGAAGCACAATCGGAAGCATGAGGATTCACAGAATTTTCGCAACAGATGTCGGACCGTCCGGCAAGTTTATTTGATGGCATGGTCGGCATTACTCTATCTTTCGAAAGCTGGCAAAACGTTCATCTGATTTTACTACGGATTCGGTCCCCTCATCTCAGTGCCGCATAAAAGCTGTGAAACATTCCGAAATGACGAGCAATTGCTGACAGACTTCTCCGGGGCCTTCACCCGAAACCATGCTGTTAAACGCCATACAGCCCAGCAGTTCATAGGCAGTTACATGAAACAAAAGAAAAAGCAAAAAAACGGATTCTAAATCCTCCAGCACGGACGGCGAAAGTCACGGTACAAAAGCATAAATTAACGAAGGAGACTCAGTGCACATGTGCGTGAACGTAGCACCCAATTCATGCCGTACAATGAACACACTTCATCCGCGTACCACCACGTACCTCAAGCAGTGAAAGCAAACATTGCAAAACTAAGAGAAACCAACTCACTTTCTGGGACGACCACAGTTCTTGTAAAAGCTCATTGCATCGGCAAACTCCCACGTCTGCCTCGCGACGTAGGCGCTGCCGCTCCTCGTTGCGAGCTCGACTGCTTCGAGTTCACGGGTAAAGCGATCTCGGAGCTTCTTCCACAACTTGTGGCATTCTTCAACTACACACGGAAAGGAGGGACAAAAAATACCGATCAAACAGTACGGTACGTGCGTGCAGCAAGTGGCATGCTTCGGCCGAGAAACGTGCAAATGAAGCCGAACACAGCTCACCTGTAGAGAGACCGCTGCTGTGCCGTATCTGTTCCCACGCGTTCTCTTTGCGCTGTTGGTCCCTGAAATCGAGTCGCTTAGTGTCGTACACGCAGGGGTGTTGTTTTATGGCTTCGATAAACCTCTCCACAACGCTATCCGATGCAAGTTCAGCGTTTGAGCCGCTGGCGCCACTCATGTTGTTCGCACAGGCATCCGCCATTTTCCTCCGCGCGATGCATTGTGGGTCGGCGTGGTCGGCGGCGCCGGCGCGCGAATGGAGCAAGAGCCAAATCTACGCCGGGCACGTCGGGGCGCGCTGGCAGCCGCCGGTTACGTCGGCGCTGCAGTGCGTCGGACTATAGACGAGGAAAGCATGGCCAGGCGGCGCTACTGCGCCTCCTGAGAGCGCCCCAATGTGGAAACGCCAAGCAGCGCGATCGCGTCGTGGCGCAGTCTCCGCATTGTTTAGATTGTGCCGTCCGCGCATTTCTTCGCTGCTCGTTCTCACGGCGCTCCGTTTTCGACAGCGGCAGATCGCCTGCTTGCGCAACAGCGATGCAAAGATTGCCGTGCGGTTTCAAAAAGGTTGCCGACTCCGACAGCTTTTTTTCGTGGCGACAACCTCACGATAGGGGAGCGTCTGCTTCCGAACGTGTACGGCGTTGAACAAATTGTCGACGGTGATGTGAGAGTGAAAGCCAAGTGCGTGTCACAGGTGTCCGACAAGATCGTAGATGACGTCGGATTAGAGGTACGCACCATGTTCAGAAATTTAGCCACTTTTATTTCAATTACAACATAAGTCACACTGGCAGCAGGAACTTCTGTTGTCATACTCGATGACTGCATATCCATTGGGCTGCTTCTTGACGGTTCCGTCACTTCACAAAGGCATGTTCTGGAGTCTGTTTCACACGTGTCTTGCTGTTGAACAGCAGTACGAAAGCACATGTCCCCGTGGTGCTGACTGCTGAGAAGACTGTTGTGATTGCCATTGGTCTGTTTGGCGCCGCTGCCATCTGCATCGCATATAAATGAAACAATATGTGTGCCTATTTGTTGTGGGGATTAAATTACTCCTAATAATATGTTTGCAAAGTTAACGTTCCTGTGATTGTGTGCATATAATATTCTACAAGAGTGGTACCACTACAAGGTATAATACTTGCACACTTAGATACTTAGAAAGCATGGGCAAACAACAAACATAACTCGCACGTCTCGAGCGGCTGCTTTCCGATCTGCCGCTTCCCGACGCACGCGACGACCGCGGCTTGCATTAAATACGGTCTGCTACCACACAGAAGTAGCGCGCGGCCCCTTTCGTTACCCGCACAACTAGTAATTTAAGTTGCAGCGTTTCGAAAAGGGAAATAATTCTCTTTAGCTCATCCATACCGATCGCGAGGGAAGGCAAAGTGCAATCAAATAAATTCGAGGGTTCTAAGTGCCAAAACCATGCCAAAACCACGAACTCATTATGAGGCCCGCTGTAATGGGGAGTCTCGGGAATAATTTTAACCTCTGGCGGTTCATTAACGTGCACAAAAATTGCACAAATCAACGTGCACAAAATTGAATTAAATTGAAGGAGCACGGAACAAACGTTTCTACCGACGCCCCTGCGTGTTCCACGTCGGGGACGTCCACCTCTCACGCCATGGCGCCTACAGCGTCATGGACTCCCTCGAAGGCCCACGTCTTCGATATTGTCCCTACGGGGAATGGTCCCGAGACCGTCGTCGACGCGACGGCCTCAATAGTTGGCCTCTCTGAGGTCTACTGCGTCCAGCACATGGGAGGCCTCAACTTCCAAGTCACCGTCAAGAGCATGGCTTCCATGACTCTAATCGTCGATGCTGGCTGCCTCGTCGTCGGTGGCGAGCGTTGTCCCGTCGTTCCCGTTGGCCCGCAGGTAACCAACGTAACCTGCCACTTTTTGCCGTCCTTCGTTCCGAACGAAGTCCTTGTCCAGGCACTATCACCATACGGCAAGGTTCTGTCTGTCAATGCTGGTCTTATGAGCGGACGACGTGGCGTGCTCACGGGCACACGCTTCGTGCGTATGGAAATGAGTACTACAACCCCGGTCCCAAATTATCTGCGAGTCTCTGGTCATCGTGTGACGTTTGACTACCGCGGCTTGCAACGCGTGTGTCGTCGGTGCGGTTCCAGCGACCACTACCGTGCACAGTGCACCGCAGCGTTCTGTGGCCGTTGTGCCGTTTATGGCCACGAAAGCGAGGGGTGTGACCGTCCTTGTCGACGTTGCGGGGATAGTCACCCTACGGTCGCGTGCCCTGTGCGGCGTTCATACTCAGACGCTGCTACTGTAGCCTTTCCCCCCTTACCGCCGGCGTCAGCTGCGGTTGCGACTGCGCGTGAGGCCATAACCAGAGAAATTGCACTGACACCCTGGTCTGGACGACCGGGTCTGAGCTGGCCAACACGGCCTCCCACTGCTCGAGAGTGCAGTGGGCCAGCCAGGTCGCCGTCAGCCATGAGCTGATGGCCATCTAGCACGGAATCGTCCGCACATGCGCTCTGACGAAAATAAAGTTTTTCTATCCATCCATGCACTGACACCGCAAGAACTAGCGTCAAGAAATGAAAAAAAAAGAGGCATGCAGCTCGAGAAATCACAGCGCGTCATGTTCGCCGGCCTCCTCTACTGAAAAAGAAGACCGTGACGTGGCGGATCGCAACACGCCATGTTCGCTGGCCTTTCAAGCAACGAAGGACACGCGTGCTGTGGCCGAAAGCGCCTCCACTTCGGCTGCTACCATCACTCCTCCTGATCCCAGCAAAGTTTTGAACGCGGATAAAGCGCCTGACCCTGCGATCGCTGCAGTCGATGTACCCACGAAGTCTGCTGCGGCTTCATCCGCCTCAGTTGTATCTCCTACAGCGGCGCAGCCATTGCATCTGGGTGGGCCCCCGGCTGCCGAGGTTGTTGGCGACGATGAAATCAATCCCGCCGTCCTACCGCTACCGACATCAACTTCATCAGAAAACAGCTTCAGCCTCGGAGTTGATAGCAGCGTTGGACTCTCGCCAAGCCTGGATGAACTCGACATAGAAATGGCGGCCCCACGAGACGTAAAGCGCGCTCATGCGTCAGCCTCTGGTTCGGACGGCGGCCCCGATCGCCGTGCCGAGTTACAGCGGCCCAAAAAACCTCGGCCTTCTTCCAGAGGGTCGAAGAAGTGACGTGTGGACTGCTTAACCCCTGGACTTGTTCCCGGGGCGCCGACTTGAACAACACGACCAGGTCAGTTTGGTGATACATTTAATTAATTATGGCTGACACCTTGAAGATTATTTCATTAAATGCACAAGGGTTCCGAAGTCCTGTAAAACAAGCCGAAATTATCAGCGTGGCCCGCGCAAAACAGTGTGACATACTGTGTTTACAAGAAACAAATTTTTTCACCATTGGACATGTCCTTACTTTCAAACGCACTTTTAACCTAGACTGTTTCTTCTCCTTCGCTACATTACGATCTGGCGGAGTTGGTATTATTATTTTCAACAGAGCTCTCTTGCGAGATCATCATGTCTTTTATGATGAGACTGGGCGAATATTGGCATTTGATTGTGTACTATCTTCATTTAGGTTACGGATTTTGTGCATATATGGACCCGCGCAGGCCATTAAGTCCAATGATTTTTTCCGTGATCTGGACGTGTATTTCCTTGACGGTCGTCACGTGGTGCTCGTTGGGGATTTTAACTGCGTCTTAGACACGCGAGCAGATGTGCAGGGCCCGGGCTGGGGTCGCCCCGATTGGAACGCACGCGAGTTGCGTCGCCTCGTCCAGCATTCTTCGTTGCTAGATACATATCAACTTTTTCATGGTTCTTTATTTGCCTGGACCTGGCGACGCGGTGCGTCGTAAAGCAGGTTAGACCTTGCCTATGTGCCAAGCAGTTTAGCTCAGTATGTCACCCAGTCTGATGTGATAACGTTACCTTCATCCCCTGTTTATATTTCCGATCACAAACCCGTAATACTTGAAATTCGCTTCCCTGCTTCCTCATCAGTAAAACACTGGCGTCTGGACATGCGCGTTCTACATGACGCGCGCTCGCGCTCTTGTTTGT
The DNA here is from genome assembly GCF_038994185.2 of Dermacentor albipictus. Taxonomy (NCBI): domain Eukaryota; kingdom Metazoa; phylum Arthropoda; class Arachnida; order Ixodida; family Ixodidae; genus Dermacentor; species Dermacentor albipictus. The sequence continues at coordinate 51,639 of NW_027225667.1, forward strand.
CACGAGTTTTGGGCGCCTCTGTTTCTAGATCTGACCGAGAGTCATGGGATGCGCTCAAGGTGCAGTGGCGTCTACACTGTTCAGTTGAGGGACGTGCACTCAGACGACGTATGTCAGAGGAACTGGCGGATACTGCCACGAAGCTCCGCATCGCCCTTCCGGTCAATCAACTGACTCCATTGATGCGGTCCTGGCAGCGTGAGCTACGGAGGCGTTTCCAACGCCTCGTTGGAGAAGCCTGATGCCTTCCCTAATAGGACACCATCAGGCATGCTCAGTCCCTGGCAGAGAGATACACAGTCTTTCGTTCGTTACTCGTGCCATAATGACATACACGCTGACCAGGTCGGCACGTGCTCTCTTAGTTTCACTGGATCAAGAAAAGGCATTCGATCGCCTTGAACATAACTACATTTTTATTGTACTGACCTCGTTCGGCTTCTCGTCAAATTTTGTTGAACTTATTAGGAATACCTATTCAAATATCCGAAGTACATTGTTCCTTGATGGTCGAGAAAGTGCACCGTTTCCCGTTACTCGTGGCATTCGTCAAGGGTGCCCTCTATCCCCAGTACTTTTTGTGCTCAGCCTTGAACCATTTCTGCGCTCAATAGTGAGAGACCCTTACGTATGCGGTCTCCCACTGCCTGGTAGCGGTGTTGTGAAGGTGACAGCCCTCGCCGATGACATCACATTATATCTCAGGAATGAAGATAGCTTAACCCGTAGCCTTCGAATTTTCACTGAGTACGGAAATATTTCAGGTGCTGCGCTAAATTTTTCAAAATGTCGTTATTTGTTCATTGGATCACCACAGACACGCACAAGTCCCCTTTTCCGTCTTCAAAAGAGCAATTCTCTTCGCATTTTAGGCCTTGACTACACCTCTAATGGCATATCAGACTCTGTGTGGCTCTCAATTCTTGAAGATGTAAGGCGAAATATTGAAGATGTTCAAGGGTATGATTTACCCCTATCAGAAAGAAAGTACTTAGCGCAGTCTGTATTTTGCGGCCGAGTGTGGTACGTTTGTCACGTCGTACAGCCACCATTACGGGTTACTGGGTGCTTGCAGTCCCTTCTTGGTGCCTTCTTCTGGTCGGGCCGTACAGAACTAGTCTGTCGCGCGGCGCTTGGGCAATCACGCTCTCGCGGTGGGTTCGCCTTCCCATCCGTGTCTGTCCGCTGCCGGCTGCTTGCTCTGCGATGTCTGCTCCGTCTGTTACAGCATTATCAGTGTCCAGCGCGTGAACTCGCTTGCTATTTCCTTGGCACGAAAATTCGCTACATGTTACCGGGTGTACACTTAAATCGCGGCCCACAAGTGTTAAACGCACCTACATTTTAATGTACGGCCGTGGCATTTTATCGCCACATACAACAGGTATGTCCAGATGTAGACGTTCTCCAAAACCCCGTAGTAGATACTATGTCAGCCTTACTGCTTCCTCTAGTTCCCCCAGCGCGCCTCGTACGTTCCAATAATGTGTCGTGGGATGCGATAATGGCGTCATTTTTGCCTGGCCACCTACGCGACTTCATGTGGCGTCTAGGGTGGCAAGTGCTTCCAACTCGGGACAGGCTTGAGCGGTGGGGCGTTGTGCCATCTTCGCAGTGTCCCAATTGCCCCCTTCAAGAATCCAATAAACATGTACTGCTGCAATGCGTCGTTGCCAGGATATTTTGGAGGGCCGTGCATACTGGATTTCGTGGCCTTGGAGTTAACCGCTTTATTACATCTGGTCGCTGCTCACGTGGCCGCTTCGCGCGACTTTTAATTGCTGCGGGGGCCTTCTGTCTATGGCGTAACCGGTGCGAGGCAGTTGCCATGGGACGTCGTCACCGCGCTCTGTTTCCACTTATGGGGAGGCTCTACTCTGAGCTACTGTCGTTTCTGTCGGAGGAGTTGTTCTTCCTTGGAGAAGAAGAGTTCCTTCGACAGTGGTCATGTCGTTTCCTGTCGGTGGCTGATGGACGCGTATGGCTGAATTTTCGTCCAGCCTGGTTCTTGTAGCCAGCCCATCAGAATTATTCATTTAATGCACATAGAATGCAGGTGCCCGTGATTTCTGTGTGTGTATCCTCTCGTATACATGATCAATTTTGTATATACACATCTCGTGCACATCACTTCAATATTGTGTAAAGTGTTCTATCACATCATCATTGTATATAACCATTGTGTACACTGTACATATTGTAAATCATTTTGTACATGTGGCATTTAGTTTATGTGTAACTGTGCCTTTCCGTGGGTATACGTGTTTATATGTTGGTGCGTGAGGACTCGGACACTACTTACGTTGACAACGCGCTGTGTTTCGTTTCTTACATGTTATCGTCCGGGTGGAATTGTGCCGTGATTATGACTCAGTGTTCGTATCGTCTCTTGTCGAAATAAACTTTTTCTAAACACACGGTAACAAGGGTGTTCTTGCATTTTGCCCCTATCGAAATGCGGCCGCCGTGGCTGGGAATCGAGCACGCGTGGTAGAGCTTAGCGGCGCAACATGCATGCATTTACCGCTAGCAAACGGCGGATGCCACCACAATTCAACAACGCGACACGACCAAACAAACGGCCGTGCACTAAAAACAGGCATATGACTATTCCGCTTTCAAGATATTACACGCGAATGCGAAAGTATGAGACTTACTTGACTCGGCGCACTGCAGTTATCCATGCTTGTCATCTGCCCTTCTCGTACCGCTTCCCCGGAAATCTGTAGAACTTCACGGGCGGCGTACGACCTTTCGTGTTTTCGAGGCTGCTGTGGCAATCAACAACACATCAGTATTGCGTGCCGCCTTTCCTGGCTGGTGAGGTCGCACTCGGCATCGCAAAAACCACGCGCATGAGCGCTCCCGCCGCACAGAACACGGACGCACGCTAGCGCAGCGACAACCCTCGAAACTTCCATCGATCCGCTAGGGGAGCATTCGGCGCTGGTGCCGCGCGGGCAAACTTTATGTTGCCTCGTCTATAGAAGCAGTTGTTCTCGCCAACGTAACGCAGCGTGTGCGAGCGCGCGCGCGCGTTACGTCGGACTATATTTACGCCTTAAGTGCCTGTCTTAGGCACAATTTTTTAAAGGAATGTGTGCAGGAAGAAGGATGACAGTGACTGGACGTGTAGTGGTTGTGGTTGGTAATGAGCAGTAGTAGTGCCGTAAAGGTAGGTAGGTGGTGCGAGCAACAGGTTGTAGTGGCATTCGGCAAGTGAAAAAACGCAACGATAGCAGTAACATGTGTTCCCATCGTGCAGCGTATAGCAAATTCGTGAGGTTAGCGAAACTACAGGCACTGACGCATGTGCACGGATGTTAGGTTTGATGGCGGGAAGTGCTGCAGTGTGAGGATGACACTATTATTTTGCTGCATGGAATCAATGCATAACGCGGTTAGTTGCAGTGCACGAGGAGCTTGTATTGTTGTTTTATGCATCCTACAAGCCGTACACTTGTAAGCACGTTATGTAGACTGCAGGATACATCTGAGGGCAGCGCTTCAATGAGTTTGTGTTGTTGTGGTAGAGTGAGGTTGGTATGGGGAGTGCGATTCACATTTGGGCTAACGTTATTGTTGCAAACGAAACAATAACATGAAATATTATTATGTACTAGCTCTCCTTTCATATGTAGGTCCCCCATATAACCAGAACTACTTGCCGAAGTGCGCCAGACATGTTCAGCAACTTACATAGGCAAGTGTGGTCCTAGACGCACCTATCCAAGTGATATATTGCGATGCGGGTGTATAAATGCGGCACGAATAAATTGCGTATTACACCTGCTACCTTAACCTGTGTACCATTTAGTAGAACGCACTGATAACAGTACAGCAAAAAAAAAATGTCACTTAACATTCGCACTGACATTTCCAGAAGTACACCCACTACGACATGTGTAACCTAACTGTGAGGCTGCAAGAGCGAACAGTGCAAGTTGGTTCTGTGTGAATGCAACAAATCGGACAAGGTAGACTTGTAAGTGCATGACGTAACATTACATAGGTTCTGCAAAGCAAACAAACATAGAAGTGCACCCGCATGAGGACACCGTATGTGAAGTGCCTTTTTTGCACTCCTCTCGCAGCAAACGGCCTCGATGGAGAGAATTGCAGGGTCACTGGATCGCATAGGTGACCTCATAGAGCGTCAAGAGACAAGACTTCAATTGCTGCAGGAGCAGTTGGCCCCAGTGTCAATGCTGGCTGCGGCAATCAGCGTGTTCCTGCGGCAGCAGAACCTGACGCAGCAGCCACAATAGTTTTTTTCTTTTGCTTTTCATTCCTCCTGTGTCAGCAAGACCTGAAACAGCCGGCCTGTAATTTATTATGTAATATTATTATTATTACTTATTCATAGTTATTTGTTATGTATTTACAAACTGAATATTGTTTCGTTTCGTTTTGTTTTCCGTGTTCCTCGTTCATTGCTTGCGTGTTCGTTCGTTCATGTATCACACCGAATGGGCCTGTGTTGTTGTACTGGTTGTATAGTTGGAAACATATGTTAATGTTGGTTCTTTACTATAGAGCGCTTGGATTAGCCTTTTCGCTGCACAACAGCGGTGTGTGTCCATAGCAGTGTAACGTATAAAACCGATGATGCCCTGACCAAATACAAATGCACTCGTCGAAACGCTGGCTTCCGCTTTCAACATATGTCTACTTGAAAAAGACGAGGCCACTTGCCGAAATGTTGGCTGCCGTATTCACGTCGTTATCATTATGCTCATTGAATTCAGTGTCCATGTCCCGCGTTCGCCCTGTTTTGTCACGTTATTGTAAAAGCATTATAACATTTCCGTATAGGAGTGTGCCGATTCATAATGAATTCTAAATGCACAGACACGGGCCTTATTCGCAGCAAAGAGCGTGTACGATATTTCATGTTACGTAACGCTTTGTTTCTTGCATGGGCACATTTTTTGTGGAGGCACAGCCGTGGAAAAGTTTCGTGCTGCAGGATCATGTCTGTCATACCGTGCGTAACATTTTGTATGTTTGTTTTTTCAGTTTACACACTCCTCAATGACATTGCACTACTGCACAGCAACAGCGTGTTATTGCTCAGCCGTCGGTATGACTGCGCAATGTTCGTATCGCTGATAGACGTTATTCTGCAGCGTGCCGCAGAAATGCAATAATTTCTTTGTGAATGGAATCAGTCTTCGTCTTATATGCGTATGTGTGCAGCATCTACGCGGGACGCTTTGGAGTACTTCGTTGTACTTTGCAAGTATTTCGTAAAGTTTGCATCCATTAGCGCACACTATTAGACACTACACGTACCGGTTTTAACCCTTGCATTTGTTATTGCCACTATGCATCAATGCGAACCACGGTGCCTATACTTGTGCAGCAGTGAACATGTGCACGCACATATTCACATGTCGCATGAACTAGCACTTTTGGTGTGGCAGCGTTTTGAAGTTAAGATGTTTGCTTACCACATAAGTACACAGATGCATGCAAGCAATGGCGATGGCAGGATAAAAGCAGCATAACGCCACCTTGACTGGTCCCACGTCCCCGTAAACAACACGGCGAGGTGGGAGCAGCCATTCATCTCCTTTCTGCGTTACGCATGACCGGTGGACGTTTCGGGTCGCATTGAGGACGTATTTGCGTCTTGTTTTGCAATGGTCGAAAAACATCAAACTTTCCTTATATGTCCTGCTTGAATAGCTGTATCCTGTTGCATGCGCGTATTCAGGGAGCGCCATGTACATGTATGTTTACGTGTAGCTGCACCACCTCTGAACATGTTGACGATTGCCCTCAGTTAACACAGACTAACGAGGTTTCATTGCCAATGTCTTGCAGCTTGACCATTGTTGTGTCCCTTTCCAGTTCGTTGTGCCACGAGCGTGCATGCTAGCATAGCACATAACATTTTGAAACGTTAACCTTGTGTGAGCCGTGTGCATCGACGCTGTACTGTTTTGCAATGTACGATTGGTGGTCTCCATTACCATGCAATGGTAACTGTATTGATGTTGATAACTATGTGCATATCTCTTAACTGTTTCAAGGCAGGTCTCATGTGGCTAATTGTGTAATGCATATGTGCCTTTGCGTTTATTTAGCTTTGTGAAGCATTTCCTCCACAGCCTAGTTTGAGAGTTAGTGTTAGTGCTGCAATTATTCACAAAGCGCTCCATGTATACACAAGCGCGTTTAACATGTGCCATGCCATTTTTCCAATATGAATTGTTAATCACGGAGACAATGCGAGGCATGTTTCGGTATTATTGTGGGTGCATTGCGAACGCAGTTCGTATGAGGCAGTGTGCATACACATCGATGTGGTTCACTTTTTCGTTGGAAATATGTCTTATTGATCGATTATTTGAAATAGTGCATATAGATGTAGCTTGCTTATTGTGACAACGCAATTACCTACAACTCATGACTCGATTTGATTAAGCATTTGTACTCGAGTCAACACGTGTGCCCGAAGGAGGTGCTGCTAGCACAACTAAACTTGCATCATTTGAATATTTCAGCGCATGATTGCCTGTAGGAGGCAAGGCCGATTTATTGTGGTCGTGTAGGTATCGGCAGAACGAGTAATACTTCAACATATGCGCGCATGCACAGGCCATAATAAAGAAGCAATAACGTAAAAGCCGCACCACAAACAGACAACACTTCCCACACGTACGACTATAAGGGCAGAACACACGGCACTCTAGCAAACAGCACAGAAAACAAAAAAATCTGAAAAAATTGGAGGACGCTTAAGCTTCGCCTTCAAGAGTGGGACGCGACAGCGTTCCCGTCGACCCGCCAAGGGGTATAAGACAATGCGCTACGGCACAGCAATCACTTACGATGCGCCCCGCATCGGACTTAGCGCCCACCTATCACGCGGTGAGCGTCGAGCAACGCAGCGTTCGGCGCGGCAACGAAACGTGCGCCTGAGCGAACGAAACGAACCAAAGAACTCGGTGTCTCGGAGGGGAAACGATCTACGCCAGCCAAACGTCGTGATCGGCACGGGCAGAGAGATAGATAGTAATCTAAACCGGGAGCACGGCGAAGCGTCGTCAGGGGAGAGGGAGTCCCGCGACGCGCCTGGCAGCGGTCCCAATGCGCGCGCGGCGCGCCTCCTGTCGGGGCAGCGCCGTACATTTAGAGGAGGGGGTCTTCTGTGTTTGCCGCAAGATGGCTCTGCGTGTGCGGAAAGCGCAGAAGAAATGCAGCGGAAACGCACTTCGCAACTCGTGTAATTGTGACTTCTGTACGTTACATGTTCATAATTACCGATATACACCGCAGTATAACTTTCCACGGCTCGTTTCGAAGGCAACACCGCATTCACTAGAGGCGCGTTTGCACCGCTTGAAAGCATCGAACTCGTGGCTGAGTGGTAGCGTCTCCGTCTCACACTCCGGAGACCCGGGTTCGATTCCCACCGGGCCAATCTTGGAAGTTGCTTTTTATTTATGAAGCGCCTGCCGTGATTTATCGCTCACGGTCAACGCCGCCGACGCCGACACCCGACGACACCGGCTTTTCTGCGACACGAGCTCCTTAACGCTATCGCGTTAAAAGACAATGTCTTAGCATTACCCTGAAATTGACACTGCTGAGCAGTGCATCGATCGTCGGTGCACCTGCGTAGCTTTACCACACGACGGATAGAATTGTGCGCCACTGTTAAAAGCGTACCAAATGAAATATATTGAACAGAAATGCCACAGTCCCAAGCAAAATAATGCGTCTCAGTGCAAAAATAGCACGGAGACGCACCGCACGTGTAATATTGAATTGTACCAAGGTGAAAGTGAAATTCTGCGAGACAATACGCAACGTAGCCGGTACGCATTGTAATGTGGCTATTCGGAGTGTGCGAACCCCATTACTGACAAAGGTGTTTCGAGAAATGCGGAATCTTGCACACTGGCGAAAATGCGAAGTGCACTACGCCGCTGAACACTTCTACGGCATGTACCTGGGTCAATGTTTAATATTCCGCATCATTGCCACTCAAATATGCCGAATGGTGTGCGACTGTTTACAGGCTGTGCTGTAACTGCACTGTGTAGCTGTGACACCAAAGGAACGTCTTTCGGTTTTTCATGTGCCGGATACGCTAGGTATTTGAGAACGCCTACACATATAGCCGCAGACACCTGAACGCTCGTGAAAACTATGTAGGCATGCGGCAGTTCGTTGGTTCACCACTTATCAAGGAAAGGGGGATACTGCTCAGAAATAAAAGTGTACAGAGCTTGAGGCAGAAAACAAAACGCCATGCAGTCCTGCTCACCGTGGTCACATACCACAGCGATTTGGAAATTGTCACCCTCCTGAATGGAGCGAAGTCGTTCGCTTAGAAGGTTCCGACAGAAGTATGTGTCATTGCAGTGACGTGGCATTTGTTGGCGAAAAGGAAAAGCACAGCGAGTGGTCAGACCCTGCCAGAGCCCCTGATTTCCTCTGGCGGCTGCAAGTCATCGCGAGTGACCACCCAGGGAAGTTGATGTAAGACACTGGAAAGGAACCCCAGGTGGCACAGTCGACTGCCAGGCTCACTTTGCACGACGACATGCGGTACCATTTCTATGTGATGAGGAGGGGGCAACTCACGTCCGGTAAGACTCGGGACGATCATCTGCTCGGCTCTGTTCCAAGCGATTGCTCACCAAGCTGCTGAGGCGCGAGGAGCCTCAAATGCTATGGTTTTTATTTTCCGATGAAAAGAACTTTGAGCACGACCGAAAACTTTGCTGTCGTAATAGCAGGTCAATTTGTGCAAGTTCCGATGAGGTACCTGCAGTGCTCTACACAAAATTTCCATCGTCAGGAAAGACGGTAACGTCATGCCGGCACGCTGTTTTGGAGAAGTTGTCCTTGTTAACGCTGCCGCGTACGCAGAGGTGTTCATCACTGCAACACCCTGGACAGAGACTGTTTCTAGAGGAAAATGTTACGACGGTCAGCAACACTAACCCCTCGCTCACACCGCCTGCATTACACAGGAGTGGTTGGCTGACAACTTCCACGGCCCTGTCACTCCCAACTTGAGACCTCCTACTTCTCCACATTTAAATCCACTCGACTAGTACATCTGGGGCGCCTTTGGGAGAGACGCCAAGAAACAGCCAAATAATACGAAAGACTCGCTGAAGGCTGCCATTGTTGAGTGGATCGGAACAACTGTAAGGATCCCTTAACCCCTTCATGCTGCCTTTGCCGAAGTTGAATGTGTTGTTATTGAGGATGGCGAATTCATTGAGCAATTGTAGGAATGAACCGTTACGAAAGTATTGCCCCCAGTTTGGTTACAAAATCTGTATGTTTTGCTTGAGATGCTCTTCTCTACATGCAGGCAACATTGCACTCTCAAATACCTCGCGAACCCGGTACATATACATGCAGTGGAAAATGTTGCATACTTGAAGACATGCATGCGCAGAAGGGTGGGACAATTGGGAAAAATAGTAGGTTTTCAGAGTACAAGAATCACAAGTGTTGTTAGGCACTGCTCATAAAATTTGCAAATTGTGAAGAGTGCAATGTTATGCATCACGTGCGTGATGCAAATGTGAATGTGTAGAGCATGCAACACTACAACAGAGTATTTGCACATTGTTTGTAATTGGTGTTGTCTGTTCTACGAGACTGAAAATGGATAACAAAGTGTTGTGGACATTTCTTATGCATGTGTTCATCGCGTGCACCTCATTATCGTCACATCAGGTTCTTAGTCTTCGTCGCATGTGGGGACTCATCTTGAGATTGCTTTGTGCAGTTACAGTGATCGGTCCGCCACGTGTTCGGGGCGCATATTCGGTTCTGTTAACTGCTCCTCCACATGTGGTGTAGATGCTGGGTAGGAATGGAACCTGCCGAGAAGCCAAGAGACTGCAGCTGTCGTAGTGTGATTGTCCGCTCCAGTGCGCTTGAAGAGGGGTCGGCTGTAGGTTCCCTTTCAGGGGTGTCCGGCGCCATTTGAATAAAATCGTGGTCGGCAAGGCGCTGGCACATACATAGCATATCAGCAATGGAGGCCGGGTCCTTGGTGGCCAACACATTGAAGGCTGCAGTCACGATGCCTTTGAGTACATGGTGTACTCTGTCGGATTCCATCATCGAAGCGTTGACATGTCGACGAAATGCGAGGACATCATCTACATACGAGGTATAGAACTTGCCGAGTTGCTGCTTTCTAGTGCGCAACGAACTGCCGGAGGAGGAAACCCTTCGCACAATGGCTGTTCCAAAGTATTCCAGTCGGTGAAGTCGATATGTGTTTGAGTGAAGAAGCCTTCGCTACGCCATTGAGGTAAAAGTATATGCCGCGTAGCGTAATCGCCTTATCCCAACGGTTGCCAGAACTTACCCGGGCGTAGTTGTCAAACCAATACTGCACATCTTTACTGCGAAGGCCAGCGAGCAGATGGGGATCGTGCAAGGGCCAGGCGATGATCCAAGAAGACGATGCGGCAGACGTAGCCGGGATTCTAGATGTGGGTGTGCGTGATGGCTCGTCTTGAAGCTTGATGGCGAAAAGCTGGCACAAACGGCTACCTGAGCGAAGCTCCAGGACGTAGAGCAGGCGAGAAGACGTTCACGAACCGAGGAGCAACCTCCACCATGTGTGACGTACCAGTTAACACGACCTTTAACACGAGCCGAACAAGTCGCAGCACATTGCATTGCCAAGTTTGCATTACGAGGTTTTGAGATGTGATATAAACTGTGATCATGAACTGCCATGTGTGCTCGGCCCCAACGTTATGTTGGACTTCTACAATAAAGTATGCAATGTGCATATCGGTGTGGTTGCCACCTTGTGCCGCTGCACTGCGCAACTTCATGCATCTTCTTAAATTGCAAACATGCAAGCTAAGTACTGTTGATCTGTTCGTGTGACACATTCTTCTGAAACATCGAGTGCCTATTGGAAAATTGTGATCACACCCAAGGATATGTGCTGCCACGCATGCAAACTGAGAATTGTTCCATGCATGTTGAGAAAGTGGCAGCGCTGCACTGGGAAAGCTATTAAACATAATTTGTTACAAAACAAAACACCATGTGATGTACATGTGCAACGTCTTTCGAACAACGTGGTCTGTGCTACATGGCATGAACTCATTTTTGTGTCACTGCACCCTTCTGTTTACTCGTTAGAGAATTGGTGCATAAAGTGAACCTGACTGGATCGTTTCATGTCATATGCACGTCCATCACGCCATCGACTCAGTGTTGTCAACTTAGCTGCCAAGGGAGATGCAAAATGCGATGGTCCTCACGATGTCACAATAAATGTCGCATCACCGTTACACAAAATAGGAAGTTTTGCTCTTTGCGAACTGTATCGCTTCACCATGCACATGGTATGACTTCAGCAGTGATTCCTTCTGGGTACAGCGGAACATGCAATGCAGTGTATTACGTGTAAATTCCTTGCTGGGATCACATTTGAAGCTGTCTTTGCGCTTCATGCTCTTCATCTTTGTATCTTGCAATCTAGCTTGCGACATTTCTCAACGATGCGTGGCCGGTGTTAAACATTTATTTTCAAGCATACTGGCTCTATATTGCACCGCCTTCCCAGGTGAATCACTTCAGATGACAACACTAGGATACCTGTAGCGAACTGTCTGCAGTATAAGTTGCGGTCTGCTTGTAATGACACACGTGCTGCCCTAACGAAGCTATGTGAAACTGGTTTGACCCCTGTTGCTTCGCACAATTTTTCTACTTAACTGGCGAGGGTCATTCGTCACTACATGACGGTGGTGATAGGTACTTCGAGTGGCCAATGAGTGCTTCTTTGTCTGCACGTCAATACCTTCGGATTATTTCGCAGTGTACAGCTTCATGCCACATGGCACAGCATATGCCACGTAATCGGCAGTACAGTTCACTTTTGCGTTTACGCCACAGACAAGAATGCGCGCCTCAGTGGGGCCTAGTCTATTTTCAGAAAGCTGAAGTGCCCAATCCTGTGGGAGCATCACTAAGCATCGCCCCCTTTAGAGGCCAATGGCGCTCGCTCTGCAATGTGCCATATTCCTCTTCGTATAATGTGGTTAGCATTGCTATGGCATCCCCTCACGATAGAAATTTCCTCAATGGGTCGCAAGCACTTGTGCACCTTTCCTCATTTCACGGTTATGAACCCATAGCGTGCTGTAGGAGTTCATACAAGAACGTCGCGTACAATATGTGTGCCGAAATGATCTTTGAATGAGCTTGCAGTCTCCTCCAATTAACAAATGTACAAAGAGGTTCGCACACGCTTGCCAGGTAATGTCTACCTCGCATGTTCTACGCACCCGCTGAAAAGAACAATCCGTGGAACCGCATGCATTTGCACAGCGTGCGTTTCAAAACTTATTATGGAATGGGATATGAGCAAGCGTGCAATGTTTATGCGCTTTGCAAAATATGCATGTAAAGCTGTTGTATGCTCTTGCAATTGATCCCACCTCGGTTCCGTTTTCTCAGCTGCTACAAAACGTTGCATGCGTGCTGTGCCTTCATGATGTCAGACACGTATCGTTTAGTGGCACGTTTGTCCACGTAACATCTGCAGAACCACAAAAGATGCATGCTCTACGTTCCTATGTCAGCACCTTAGCAGGGCAATATACACACGTTTAGTTATGTGTCCTTCTCCACATTGCATTGTGTCGCATGCACTCCTACGGCACCCCAAACATAATATGTCAAGGGAAACGTCATGTCCACTGCAATATCCGGCTTGCGTACGGTTGTGTACCGAAAGCTGCTTCTATAGGTGGACAGTTGCATTCCTAACCGCCTTAGGGCCAACGCTTGTCCTGCGTTTACTGAACGAGGGGAAGGCATATATTTCATGTTTTCGTCACGTGCCAAGGCGCTGTGCAGCACACACGGAGCAGGCCTCTAGTGACAACAATGCGTGAAATTCTACAGCAAACAATGCATTTTCACCTTAAGATCCTCAGAAACGAAGAATGTGTGTCCCTGCACATTGCGCAAATGAAACGACTACATTGTGCAAACTCCATTTAGTGATGCTGGAACAAAGTTTTCTCTTGCGTCACACGCAACTTGCAATGCGCACTGGCGCACCTTCACTGCTGCCTATGGTAACGACTGTAGACGAATGTAACGCATCTTGTATGATGACAATGCTAGAAATGCAGTCTGCACAGCCCCCGGGTAATGAGGCGGCCATGATGAAAACAAATGATATGACGTTATGTTCTTTGCCAAATGAGCCACGTTGAGCGTGAACACCATTGGAAAAGCTGTAGAACCCGACTGCATCCTTCTATCAACTGTGGGCCCACAGAAGACTGAGCTCGATAGCTGTTGCAACACCCCATTGTAGGAAAAAGCAAACATGAGTCAACTTGTGCATGTCATTGGCACCTATCTTGGGGAAAAGTACTGAAATTAGTATAATAAGCTTCTACATTTCCAGAATCATTCCATAGCATGGTGGAGCTGCAGACTATGTGGAAGTTCTGTCTTTGCGGCTAAGGCACTTCACCAGTATGACGCTGGATGGTACTAATGATTCAGCCACGAATGCTATGGTCGCTTCCAAAATATTTGTCGCTAACATGATGCTACGCAGGCACGTTTTCGTTTGCAAACAGGCCTTTACGACCAGTCACATTGTCACAAACAGCTTTCACACGAGGATAGGCTCAACAGTCATTGGCAAATGGAGCCTGTGCCTTGTTTACAGTGCATGTGTTGTATGGTTGGCAAGACATGCGATTCCACTTGAATCCCTTCATGCGCAGATTACTCAAACGGATGCACAGCTGCGTTAATGTCATACTCGTATTCCGCAGCACAAGGCTATAACACTGACTGTCCACATGTTGCGAGCAGTTTCATCATTGTTGCACAATCGCAACACCTAAATGAATCTTACCATTGTCTTGTCTTCACTTAGGAGCGCAATCTTTCTCATCCCCTTAGAATCTGCTTGACTTGTTGCTTGATCAAGACTAGATCGGTCAATGACACAGATTACGCTTATGACGAAACAAGTCCCACAGCAGCACATGCATCTGTAACGCACAAGGCTGAGATAGCCGGTGTCATGGCATTGTAGCATCAGGGGAGGTAGAGTGCCGTGAAAAATATGTGATGCTCACGTGCTTAAAAAAGTATGCGTAATCACACTTTTACCGTCATTTCACGAGGAACCCTACCGCCGTCCATAGAGCATTGCCAAGTGCACATGACATGTCCTAGTTGGGCTAATTTTCTCTAGCATCCACTTTCATCGCCGTTCAGTTGTCGTGCACCGTCACGAAAAGAAAAACACGAAAGACATCACAATGACAGCAACACTACGAATGTCACCGTATGACACCAACGTAATGTTAATGATAGAACGCTGCCGCTGCCGTAACATCTAAAAGGGTAAACAGCAACATTAACGCACATGCGACAGGCTAGTGACCACTGTTAAGAACGGCCCGCTGACGTGCAATCTTTGCCAGCCAGTTGCGACAGCGGGCGTCAACTTTTCCTGGAACGCCACCACAAACCTCTAGCCATGGCGTCACTAAGCCGACTGCGTGTGAAGAACAATACGCGCGTCCTCGACTCTCCGTCGCTGGAGCCAAGATGAGTGAGACGAAACAGGCTTTGTGCCTGAACACGACACTGCCTACGCGGTCTGCCACGAGCGGGGAATCCCCGATGAACGTAGTTCGAGGCTCCTTCCGACGCGCCGCTCAAGACGCAAGACAATGGGCAACCGGTGGCCGCGCACCGGGGGTCAGCTCCGGAAATAAAAGGCACTTTTCCTGACGTATGCCCCGAGTTCTACGAAGTCCATCTGACATCGGTTGAGGACCGGGAAGATGTGCGGAAGTGTGTGTGTGTAATCCCTCGCGCAGAGAGGCGACTGGTTTACTATAACTGTTCGAACGTTTCCCTCACCTAGGGATGGAGAGAGGACCGAGTGTTTATAAATCGCTGTTGTGCGGCTGCTCAGTGCACTTTCTCTCGTAATAATGCTAGACTGATGAACTGCAACGTCCCAACGCAGATACTGTAAATAAACCCATGTTCCTCGTTCTCGATGAGAAGCAGTCCTTCCCTTCAACAACGTCCTCAGCGTGGATAAGTTGGACGACGGCATTGGCCAGCTACCATCTAATTCATGCCCGACTCCAATCTTGACAACGGATTAGGAGCGATGGAGTTGACCCCCCCCCCCCCAATCCTGACACCACGAATGCAAACATGTCGAAGGCGCAACGATGCTGCATTAACAAGGCTATTGAAACGACAGCACCATTAGGGCAACAAGAATGGCCTGATCACAGTTGCAACAAGCACACTTGCGTGACGACAATGCAGTGTTCATAACGAAGAAATTCACACCTGCTACGGAGTCACAATGTCAATAAAGCATTATGTAAATGACAGCACATTGAATGTACACTGCCAACTGAAGGGAAAAAGCAGAGACGTGAGGGCAATGCGGTGCTGGCATTGAAAAGATACCAATGGTAACATGACAGTGCCATTACAATGACAGTGCGAGCAAGACTATATTCGAGTGGAAATGATGACAACGGAAATTTGATGCTGAAGTTATTGTAATGTAACGACAAGGGGATGATAGCAGTACCCGCCGTGGTTGCTCAGTGGCTATGGTGTTGGGCTGCTGAGCACGAGGTCGCGGGATCGAATCCCGGCCACGGCGGCCGCATTAGGATGGGGGCTAAATGCGAAAACACCCGTGTGCTAAGATTTAGGTGCACGTTAAAGAACCCCAGGTGGTCAAAATTTTCGGAGTCCTCCACTACGGCGTGCCTCATAATCAGAGAGTGGTTTTGGCACGTAAAACCCCAAATATTATTATTATTATGATAGCAGTGGTGTTGCGAAGGTGGATTAACTACTACGATACGGTAACTATGGCATGACAACAAAAGAAGTGATGGTGCAAAATCATGAAGTGACGGCATCGAGAAAACGGTGTTTTGTTTTCAGATATGTGGTGCACGCCTCCATGCACCACTTGCCATGGCAAACTTCCACTTTCCCTGGCCCTGCATGCAACGGTGGGACGTTAGTGGTGCGATGGCACATCACCATCCATGACAGCAAGGCTGCACTGCTGTGGGAATCACGAAATTGCATGTTGCCAATGGATTCACATGAACAATAGCGCGCTGGTCGCGGAGATGACGTGTAATCACATTCAAATCACCTGGCTCACTGATATACTCCTATTCCCACTGAATGCAGCGTTTCCTGGCCCTGGGTCTCGCGGTGCTGCTAGGATGTAGCCAGGAACTAGCAGGGATGCCAGTGGCACGACAGCCAGATCACATTATTTTAGCTTCGACCTTTGCATTCCGCAAGACCTGCCGAACAAGGCAGCCGCTAGCACAAGGCGATGCTGAGCAGCGCAAGCGATTGCCTAGAAAGTGCACAAAAAGCTCCCCCTTAAGAGAAACCCCAGAGACATCACCACAAGGACACACACCTCTATCAGAAAAAGGAATGTCGGCAAGTGTAGCTCAGGTGGGGCAGCCAACTGTCGCAATACCACACACATTTCTAATGCCCAAGCAGATGGCGGCATGTGTTGGCACATGGGAGCAGCAAGGAGGCACAACGTCACAGAAAACCATGCACATTTCGAGCGCACAAATACACGCGCCAGCACAACGGAGCAGGAAAGGGGAGGCACTAACAGCCAAAATGCGGCGCACACTTGTAATGCAGAAGGAAGCGGCGGAACATCGAGGGGAGGCAGCGACAGAAGCACAAACACACCCAGCGCAGGAGGAGCAAGTGTCAGCACATGGGAGCGTCTGGCACAAAGCCACGCACACTTTTCGGGCAGAAGGAGGCGGCGGCAGGTGTCGGCACATCGGAGCAGTAAGGGGAGGCAGCAAAAAAAGCACAAGCACACCTAGAGCAGGAGGATTAAGTGTCAGAACGTGGAAGCGTCTGGCACAAAGCCATGCACATTTTTCGAGCAGGAGGAGACGGCGGCAGGTGTCGGCATATGCGAGCAGCAAGGGGAGGCAGCGTCTGGCACGATCGCACGCACACTTCTAGCGCAGAATAACAAGCATCGACTCATGGCAGCGTATGGCACGAAAGCCCGTACGCTTCTACGGCGCAACATGACTTGCGTCAACACATTGCACTGTCTGGCACAAAAACCGACACTTCGAGTGAAGAAGGGCAAGTGTTAGCGCATGGAAGCCGCAAGGTAGGGCAGCATACATTGTAGAAGCACATGCTAGGAGTGCCAATACCTGCATGTGTAATTCACTGCTGCTGAAAAAAAAAAACGCTACAGCCTACCATTGCAGGTGACGTGCATGACAAACTGCTCTCTGTACGTGGTGTAAGTGCTGGTTACGAGCAATGAAGAGTATTGCAATTTGCCTTGCACGTGCTGCTCTTCCGTGACCCTGTGCTGCTTGAGGCGTGCGGACGGTCACCGTCGCTGTCGTCGCCTTCAGGGTACACGCGGCCCGTATGCGGCACATCTGCGTCAATGCACAGATTGTGCAGTGCCGCACACGCTGCCACAATTGTTGCTGCCTTTTTGGGGCCGTAATGGAAGGCGCGGTGTCGCTGCAGGCATCGGAATCGTCTCTTCATGACGCCGATACAGCGCTCCACCGCTGACCTTGTCGATGTGTGCGCAGCGTTGTAGTGCCCTTCCGGTGTGTGGAGGGCAGGGTGGCCAGGCGCAGGCGTGAAGAGCCACGGCTCAAGAGGGTAAGCACTGTCGCCTGCACATATACAGATAGGAGTCATACTATTTCTGATATCCTATACAATATAGGACAACAGACACACGCATCGCGTACCGTTTTCTTTTGAAAGCAACTTTGTTAGTACTCACCCAGAAGGTACTCGACGTCTTGGACGGCAATGCGGCCGCTGACGATGCGCCGGCGAAGCGACGCGTACCGCCACACGTGCGCATCGTGACAGGAGCCAGCGAACCGCGGGGCCAACGCAAAGTACCTTCAAGTCCGAGTCAGACACCTGAAACACATTACAGATAATAGTGTGACGGTGATGCCAATGACTGTGCATTAATTGTTTCTCCATCACAGGTGCAATTTCGTTTAAAATTTACCACGATTACATTGAGGGCGTAATAGCCCTTCCAGCACCAGTATGTTTGTTGCCTTCTGCGCAGGAGGCAGCTTCGGGCCGACAATGGCGATGAACGTGCCATCCACACACCCAGTCACGCCGCCGAGCCTGCCCTGCTGCAAGAATCCCTGCTTAATGGCTGCTCGCTCGCGGGCAGTGCAGGGGAAGGCCACCCATCCTCGCTCCTTCCCAACCACAACAATGACCCGCGCGACCTTCGCGATGCAGCGGCTTACAGACGACTGCGACATGTCAATCGTCGACTCACTGTCGACTGACGACTGGAAGCTGCCTGTTGCAAAGAACCTGAGGGTACAGAGAACTTGGTCCTCAACGCTCAGGCCCCCCGCGGTCCGCGGCTCCAGCAAGTGGGCTAGCTCACTGCAAAGCAGCCGGACGGCACTCTTCGTCATCCGGAAGTGCCGCCGAAAAGCTTCTCCCGTCATGGGGAAGGCGCCACGGCTGGAGCGCCTATGTCGTTTCCGCTGTCGCGCGAGGAACCACGCGAGCAGTGCGTTGTTCATGGCGCGGCTCTGAGCTGCTCCAAAACACTGCCACCCACACTTGTCGCTTGCACAAGGGAACACAACCTAACACTAACGATAATCAACAAATATTCGCCGCGAAATAACATGTGCAACACGCCATCAAAAACACTACTGGAAACTACCACCTTTCTACCTTCTACTAGACTCCACCAGCAATCCAACGCCAAAATACGTCTTCGTTTATCCAGTGTATGTCAGGAGCACCGATATAAAACGTGACGTTAAAATGACGTAGACAGAAACTACTAGGTGGCGCTAGTTATTTTCCGGTTTTGTCAAAGCAGCCATTCAGCGCGCGCCGTTGGCAGAGGCGCGGCCAAGGCGATAGTTTCGCGGAAGGCGAACGTTTCAGAATACGGCCTCTGCTTAGCTGTATAGACGAGCGCACGCCAAGTTTCGCCCGAGACGCCAGCGCTCGTTTCTCCCCTGGCGGCACGGTTTCCAATCCCCCGGGGGTTTGCCACTTTTTTTTCTTTCTCTATAGACGAGGCAACCTAAAGTTTGCCCGCGCGGCACCAGCGCCGAATGCTCCCCTAGCGGACGGATGGAAGTTTCGGGGGTCGTCGGTGCGCGAGCGCGCGCCCGTGTTCTGTACGGCGGGAGCGCTCGCGCTGGCTCGCGCGCGTTGTTTTTGCGATGGCGAGTGCGACCTCATCAGCCAGGAAAGGTGGCACGCAGTACTGCTGTGTTGTTGACTGCCACAACAGCCTTGAGAACACGAAAGGTCGAACGCCGCCCGTGAAATTCTACAGATTTCCGGGGAAGTGGTACGAGAAGGGCAGACGACAAGCATGGATAACTGCAGTGCGCCGAGTCAAGTAAGTACCATACTTTCGAATTCGCGTGCAATATCACGGCCGCTCGATGAAAACGGAATAGTGATATGCCTGTTTTTAGCGCGCAACCGTTTGTTTAGTCGTGCCGCGTTGTTGAATTGTGTTGACATCCGCCGCTTGTTAGCGGTAAATGCATGCGTGTTGCGCCGCTGAGCTCGACGACGCGAGCTCGATTCCCGGCCACGGCGGCCGCATTTCGATAGGGGCGAAGTGCAAGAACGCCCTTGTTACCGTGTGCTTTGATTTTTGTGCACGTTAAAGAACTTCCGGAGGTAATAATTATTTCCGAGACTCCGCATTACAGCGTGCCTCATAATGATTTCGTGGTTTTGCATGGTTTTTGGCAGTTAAAAGCCCCGAATTTATTTGGTTGTACTGTGCCTTCACTCGCAATCGGCATGGACGAGCTTTAGATAATTATTTCGCTTTTCCAAATGCTGCAACTTAATTTACTAGTTGTGCAGGTAACGAGAGGGGACGCGCGCTACTTTTGTGTGATAGCAGACCGCATTTAATGCAAGCCGCGGTCGTCGCGAGCGTCGGAGCGACAGATCGGAAAGCAGCCGCTCGAGATGTGCGCGTTATGTTTGTTGTTTGGCCACGCTTTCTAAGTTCACAATAGCCAAGCTTGCTTTAAGGTAATTACCACCTTGCACATTCTTGCTGATTCACTCTTCCTGCCAAAAATTTTCGTTTCCTGTAGTAACCGGCCATCGGTGCAAGCTTACTTTAGCTGTTCGTCCGACGAGGCACTAGATTTGCTTTGGTGAGGCAGGTATCTCTGATGCTCTAATAGTGCTGTTGGTCCTAAGGTAATCGTTTGTTAACGTGGTCTGGGTTCATTTCGCGGAGCAGTCTGTACGAGCCAATTCTCATTAGCAGTGAAAAGGCACCTTGCTGATTAATGCGATGAGTTGCAATGACTCCAACATCTGCATTAAATAAGGCGTGATTTACACTAAATATTTATTGAAGCATGATATAAAGCAATATGCGCCTATGTAGTACTTAAATTGTTAATTTTGAGCAGATGTGTGTTTTGGCTGTTGTGCTCTAGGATTTAGTGCACTCTGGGAAGGAAACTGCTTTAGTGTTCTGGTGAAGCAGCGCACTGACCAGGACAAGGCAGACACACACATGAATACAAGACACTTGGTGTGCTTGTGTCTCTCCTCTTTGTACTGGTCAGTGCGCTGCTTCACCAACACGGTATGATCATTAATCACCAACTCGCCCAACCTCCCACATTACTGCGTTAGCTTTATAATGCAGTTCTCTTCGTGCCATGCAGTGAAGTTATTGGGACAAGAAATAGGCAGCACAAGTTACAGGCACTAGCATCTCAGAATCGCCATGTATAAAGACATGTACAGTTTGCCAAAAACATCTTAATCTGTGATTTGCCTGAACCTAAGCCTGAGAGGGTATAATGAGCTATAGGCTAGGCCACGTTGCTAAAGATGGGAAGATGGTCTTTCTCTTTGGTATAGTTCCATGCCTATTTGTGTCTAATACATGTCTTCTTTCTGTGCTCGCAGTGCTGATGACACTCCCTGGGAGCCATCCAAAAGCACACGAATTTGCAGCACCCATTTCGTTGGAAACTGCAAGAGTGACCTAATGGAACATCCATCATACATCCCTACCATCTTTCCACCTGTGTACCGAAAGAAGGCACCAGATCGAGAGAGGGCGGAAAGGTATGACTGGCAATGCGCAAGTATCACGACTTTTAGTGGTAGCGCTCTTGTAGAATATTATATGCACACATTACCTTTGCGAACATTACCTTTGCAAACATTTTATTGGAAGTAATTTAATTCCCATGACAAATAGGCTCATGTCATTTCTATGCGATGCAGATGGGAGCGGCGTCTAACAGAGCAGTGGCAATCGCAGCAGTCGTCTCAGCAATCAGCACCACTAGAACATGCGCTTTTGGACTGCAGTGACACAGCTCTAGAGCAGCAGCAAGACACATGTGAAAGAGATTCCACAACGTGCCTTTCTGAATTGACAGAACTGTCAACAAGCAACCCACTGGATTTCCAGTCATCGAGTAGCATGACAACAGAAGTTCCTGCTGCCAGAGTGACTGATGTTGTAATTACATGTTTTTATTCATAAACAGGCCAGCATTATTTTATCGTAGAGAAATATTTAATTTTAAGAACGGTAGCAAGAATGGCTTTAGGTGCACTCCTCTGTCCAGCAACTCTGTGCTAGTTCTTGTCCTGTCATTACTATTTTGTAAGTGCCTTCAATATATTTCCATGTAGCAAGCTGTGGCAATTATTCATTGAAGCCTGTGCTGTTCTGTGGCAACTATTTCAGGGATGCCAGACAGAATGTTCTGCTTCAGGCAAGCTGGACCTCCTGCTCTCGGCAACCAATGGGACTGAAGCATCAACGCAAGTCACGCATGCTGAACAAAGTGACACGGTTTGTGATTGTACAGAACTTGCCAATTACATTTTCAGTTTTTGTGAGGAGAGTACTATGCAAATGAAACCCAAACTGAGAGGTAGATAGTGGAATCTATGCTGAAACAGCATGACTGAAACAAAAACAAAAAGCTACACACTACAAGGAAAAAACTAATAATTTTGTTGGTGTCCTTGTTCCAGTTGCACCTTTTTAGCTTAAATTTAGGATGAACCAACTGAGCCTGCACCAAGATGTTGAATTTAAGAACTAGAAATGAACAGTCCGGGAACATCAACACATTGTTCCAGCAAGATTTTTAGCCATGCTGAGGTAAAAATATTGGTGCCCGTCAGCCATCTACTGAAAGCTTTCTCGCGCGTAAACAAACTGTTTTTTTTATTTTCTCAGAAAGAACAAATTCTGGAGAAGCTTATTACCTAAAGCTGTTATGGACAGCATGACTGGGTCATTGAACCCTTTACTAGGTAGTTGGGACTAGAAAAATGTTTCCCACAAAATATAACACATAAAATGATAAATATGGCATATTTGCCACTATTTCATTATACCAATTACACTAACGAAATTATTAATAAATTATGTCAGTACACCATATGCAGTTTTATTAAAAAAACACAGATGCCAGAAAAAAATATTGAATACTCATGTAATCACGATAGCAATAACATGCAGTGGTTTCGTGAGCTTCCTAGCAGTTTATTACTGACCCATGGGTATATTTTTTTCAGTGCATTATAGTAACCATTTCCTCCAATTTGTTTAGGTGACTGGCACAGACTATAACTGGAAAAGAAGATGCAGCTTTGAGGGCTTCAACTCGGTGAAGGACAATGAGGAAGCTCTGCGTGACCTGTGCGGCGTTACACTGCCTGTGTTTAGTCTCCTGCTGAACCTTCTCCCTCATTCGAGGTACAAAAGCACTGATGTGACGCGTGAGGACAAACTTTGTTTGTTTTTAGCTAACCTTCGGCTTGGTGTGACATTCAGTGCACTTGCTGCAATATTTAGTGTGAGCACCACAACTGCATCAAATGTGTTCAGGAGAACACTTGACCTCCTTAGTGTTGCCTTGGAAGACTGGGTGTTTGTGCCTTCACGAGATGTTATCAAACTCTCTTTGCCCCTCCCATTTAAAGAACATTATCCTCATTGTACATTTATAATAGACTGCACTGAAATTCGAACAGAAATGCCCTCTAAAGTGGAACAGCAACATGTAATGTTTTCTCGTTATAAAGGGACTTACACACTCAAGTTTTTGGTAGGTATAATTCCTAATGGAATGATAGCATTTATGTCTAAAATGTATGGTGGGCGGCATACAGACTCTTTTATTACACAAGACTCTGGATTTTTAGAGCTTCTAAAGCCTGGAGATCTAGTGCTAAGTGACAAGGGCTTCCCAAGAATTAGGACAGAAGTTGAGGGAAAGGGAGCAGTACTGCTGATGCCACCGTTCAATACGAATGGAGGGCAAATGTCTCAGGAAGACATGGACATGACGTATCAAATTGCATCAGTTCGCATACATGTGGAGAGGGTAATTCGAAGGCTGAAGACATATCGTATTCTAAGCAACACAGTGCCCCTGACTTTAGTACCACACATGAAGAAAATAGCTGCTGTGTGTGCTGCCCTTGTGAACATGGAGCCCCCTATAATCAAGAAGCAAGAGTGCAACTAATTGTTCGTTCTGCAGACTACTGTGTTTTACATGCTGTATTTGTTCTGGAAAACTGCTTCTAATACTTCATTGTGCAAAGCACTTTATTGTAAGTCTACCTTTAAATTCACCTTCTTTGCTTCTAACTGCATTCAACCAAGAACATTCAGCTTGGTTTTGATGTAAGCTCATGCAACAGCATCGTTTAATGTTTGTTTTAACATGAGAAACCAGTGCTTTTAAATGTGTGTTCTGTCCTATTATGCCAACTGGCAATTCCTCTAATGTAGCATACCCTTTACTTTTATATTTTGAGTGTCACTCATGTTCACATAACAGATCTGACAACAACATACTGTTCAAAAAGGGCTTTAGAAATTCTTGTAGTTATATTTGTCAGACAGAAGAACCCAACAATCATTTTAGCACATTTTAGTGTTTTGGCTCTCTTAGTGGAGGCTCGGTTAGTGTAACATGCATTCCATTCTGTTTGAGTCACTCTGTTTTGTGTTGAATAGCTTACATGTTTTCTTTACGAAATGGATAGGTAACATGGCTGAGCATAGTACCATGGACCAGTGACTTCAAAAGAAAAGGACAGTTTTATTGTTTTTGTTGTTGCACAACAAACTTTATTTACAGTTTCATACAGGCTGCATTTGAATGCTAATACAAGAGACTGTACGTGTTTAAGCACACTTTACATAGTGTAGTGGCGAACCTGTGCGTAGCTATTCGTTGATTTGTGTAACTTTCTGTTGCAATGTAGTAACAAGAACATAAGAACTGCTGGTGTTTCTATTTGTACTCATCTTTACATCACAGTCTTTACGTTACCCGTGCATGTGACTAGAAGCACTAAGCATGAAAGCTTTTTGTTGCAAACGAATTTATTTTGTTAACTAGCAGCACACCTATTTAAAAGCAGTAGTATTTCTTGTAGTTCTGAGTAGTGCTTTACTAGTTGCAGGTGTGACTGCAAAGATGCTGTCATTTAAACTGTTGTTACCCGTGTTGTTAGCATGACTGGTATTAGTGTTATTAATGCAGTTGGGGTGGTATTGGTATGAGATGATGATATGTAGCAATGGTAAGGGACAGGAGTATTGTACTTTGGTGAGTTACTTCATGACTTGAGTAGGAAAAACAGTACATTCAGATGAATGTGAAAAATGGAAAACAGTGATAATAAACAATTGTCAAGCACCAATAATGTTCTGAATGTACACACAACATAGGGTTGCTTGGGCGATTATGCATGATTGGCATTTGGTTGTTGGGGCCATTTACTTCCCCTTCATAGCATATTGATGATGCACTGTTATTGCTTCTCAAATAGTAAGCATGCAACAGACATTAGAGTGCTACATAAAAAATGTTGTGTTATCACATTAGTCTCTCTGTTAGAGACACAGAACACCGCAAGCAATGCATGCCCATGATATTGGTGCAACAAAAACAATTCTGGCCTTTTACATGCCATAGCAGCAGATGTAAATTTGCACCATCTGGAGTTATTTAACGTGCACAGTACCTAATGTTTAGCCGAACAATGATAGCTAGCAGAGAGAGTAGGAAAGAAGCAAAAGGTTTACATATAGCAAGAAGACAACATTGAGAATTTAATATACAAAAATCTTGCATAACTGAAGGCACAAAATCAGAAAGTTAAAATGGAGCAAGGCGCAGTGCCATGACTAAACCATAATTTAAAACAATGCCGGAATTAGAAATTTAAAATAAAAGTACTCCATCTTAGGAATCAGCTTCCACAAGAATAATTCATCTCTCTTTACATTCACAATAATGCTCTGGTTTGGGCTGTACACGTACAGAAGAGCCCGCTGAAGGTTTAGAACGTACAGCTGAACCTCAATTTGTGTGTAATAACTGTGTGTCTTCCTTAGCTCAACAATGTCGTTAATAAATGTAAGGTAAGGCAGCTCACAGGTCCTTTGCTCGTAATTGAGAAAGGGTGCATTTCTGTACTTGTATGTGCACTTAATCTCTATGAGAACAGTTTCGCCACCGAGATTTGCAAGTCCGTCGGGGCTGCAGCATAGCCATGGTTGTTCTGGCAGAACAATGAGACCCATCTAGAGGAGACAATGTGTGTAAGTTAATGCAAGTAATATTATAGCTAGCATAGATTTTGAATATGTGCACTTACTCAATGATAAAGTAATAAATGATTGAAACTCATCAAGAATGTCACCTGAACTATGCGTACACCAAGTTTTTGCTCCAGATTGCGCCTAGCTGTGGCCTCAGTTTTGATTCCTGCAGAAAAATTTATTCAGATGCGCACATGTGCATGTCAAACGGAATGGTAAAGAAGGCAGGCACAGCACTTTATTTCTAGTCTTCATTTTTTCTGCCCATCTATTGCACTGTTTGATTCCATTCAACATGCACCAACTGTACCAGTTAAGCTCACAACTGCAGTACATGTGCAATAAGATTTGCTTCCATTTTGTCATAAATTTTGTTATTGTCTAAGTTCTGTAAAAAACATGTGCATGCAGTGCAACACTTTTGTGCTTAGTAACCTTACCATAATGCATTGCAGCACTTCTGTAAGTGCTGTGCCTCAGTAGCTGCTGGGCTGCACTTGTTAATCCTTCATCATTTTTCTTTGTTAGAATGCTGTGAGCCTTTGTACTGCTAATTCGCACTCTTCGTTCCTCATGCCACCTGTACATTTCAAAAGTTCCAGAGTCTGTATTATTGGATAGTCATGAAATGCGTGAAACGAATTAAATAAAATTGAAGTTACCTTGTGCAGTTTGCTTGCTCTTTTGTGAGCAAAGCAAGCCTTGTGAATTTTTCTTTCAAGATCACTTTGGTGGTATATTCATGTGCCTCTTTAGGCTGTAGCTCTGAAACAAAATCCCACTGCTGTGTTGTCCTGCTGTCAACGACAGAGAGGTAATGGTACACTGGTCTGCTAAGCATTGTAGCAAGCATCTCGTCAAGGGTGGCTTCATCTGCTGCATTTGAGGCCTGCTCAACAAGCTTATCCAGAACCTGCCGGCAGGTCAGGTCGTCCTCGTGCATTTTGGACAGCATCATTACCTCTTTCAGGGAACAGTCTATCTCTGGATAATGTAGTAGAATGTCTCTCGATGCCTTTTTCATATCCTTTGAGTTAGATTGTTGAGCTGTTATGGAGAAAATGTGCATAATGACTGTGCATACCAGGGTCTATGCAAGCTGTAATTAAGTTGATGTATGAACTCATTTAAGTCTAACTTGACAGCAAAAAAGTGTGCAGGAGATGGCAAAATTTTTATACAAGCTCACCTGGAAACAAGTCTAGGAGATCTTGTTCTGGCTGCCGCAGGGGTTTGCTAGTTGGCTTGCCCCACTTTTGGGGCTCACTTGTGCAGGAGCTGTCTTCGTGGTTATTTATGTATAGGCACACAGCAGCGGCATGTTTGCACTGGCCCTGAATACCGGCTTTGCAGCTGCATTTTCCTTTGCTTATATTTAACTGGCGCTTTACAGGGCATGACCACAAGAGCTGAAGAAACAATGGCAATTTAGGTGCATTATTTAGTTGTCTGGTTGTGTCAAGTTTCATATCAATATCTTTAACCAACACTACTATAATATTGTCAAATGCTTGCAAAAGTTCCTTCCCTTCCCCAACACACGAAACATGTGTATGCCTGAAACACCTAGATCATCCATACACAAATATATTGACTCATAATGGCCCCGCATTTACTTCACGGAAGTACAATGGAACTTAAGTGAGTGATGAAAGGCAGGCATGAGCATGTTAGTGAGTGTTGGTGAGTGGTAGTAGACATGTCAGCATGAGTGGGTGCTGGTCAGTGAAAGTGACTGAATGCGAGTGAATGCAGAAACGTGTGGGTAACTACATATATAACCCGCAAAAATAACAATGAGTGAGTATCAGTTTAATTATTCTGCTGGCCTGTGGTCAGGCACAGGTTCCTTAGAGAGAGCACAAATATTCTACTTTAGAGGCTACTGTCACTGCTGGCAGCATAGTAGTGTTGTACAAATTAGCCTGGGCATGCAACGGTCTTCCACCAAGAATAAAAGCCAACTGATATGATAGACACAAATGGTTACTGCATGTAGTGGCTGCAAGACTGCATGTCTAGAAGTTGTGTGCATGGTTGCTGTGTTGCTGCCTCTAAATGGGGGTTCATATTTGAGAATTCGCATTTGGTTATTCTGCACAAATCGCAGCACAAGGACACTTTGCACTTATGCTCGACCAAAACCTGCACCTACTAGGCAAGTTGAACTAGGCTAAAAGATTACTCCTGACAGTCCGCAATTGCATAAAAGGAATCTGCGCACATCACACGGATATGCAATTTTAGCTTTGTTACCATGCATACCAAGGGCAGACAAGCGCAAGTTGCTGATAGAACTTACGCTTTTAACTGCAAAAAAAAAAAGATACATGTGAATCCTGAAAACACTCTTTACTCCATTATTTTCTCGTGACCAAGCAGAGCTGCTTAACCTGTGCAATAAAGGTGGAATCGCAAGATATGCGCCGTTGCCCGTAGGTACGCAATTTTTGATTTGTTATACGTAGAGCAGACAAGCATAGGCGTAGCCATGGGGGCATTTAATACCCCTCTCTAAATAGGTTATGTATAAACACACGCTCGCGAATATTGGGGTGCCGGAACACTACCTCTCGCTCGTCTTAAATGAGCTGTGCCCCAGTAGATAAGCGTAAAAGGTATAGCTGATGTAGCACAGCTGCAAAGAAAATATTTTTGTAATGATCTATTGGGCAAGTGAGTAGGCGATGATGATCCTTTAATCAACGAGCAGCGTCGGAAGACGCAGGCAACGGATCGCATTTTAAGCACTGAACTCTCTCAACACGTGATATGTCAAATGAAACCTCGCAGTGACACTGGTTCAATGCAAAAACAAGCAGGCTTCGCGAAGCGATGACATCGATAACGCTTGCCGTTGTTCACTGACAGGTCCGCGCAAATCAGAACGAACACAAACGTGTAATTTACTAATGCTCCAGCCAAGAAATTTAGCAGCAAAAGGTGGAAGCACAAAATGAGAGCAGCCGTGTGCGCGCGCTCAGCTACCGAGGAAACTAACGGCAATCGTCACCGTTCCTGCACATCTCTGCAAGTATGCATGGCCGCTTTGTACCTGCATTATATAGAAATACAAGTGGCTAAACTTCTGAACTTGGTGCATACCTCTAACTCGACGTCGTATACGATCTTGTCGGACACCTGTGACACGCATTTAGCTTTCACTGTCACATCACCGTCCACGATTTGTTCAACGCCGTACACGTGCGGAAGCAGACGCTCCCCTTTCGTGAGGTTTCCGCCACGAAAAAATCTGTCGGCGTCGGCAACCTTCTTGAAGCCGCATTGTAGTCTTTGCATCGCTGTTGCGCAAGCAAGCGATCTGCCGCCGTCGAAAACGGAGCGCCGTGAGCACGAGCAGCGAAGAAAAGCGCGGACGAAACAATGTAAACCAAGTGGAGACTGCGCGACAGCGCGACCACGCTGATTGACCTTTCCACATTGGGGGCGCTGTGAGGCGGCGCAGTAGCGCCGCCTGGCCATGGTTTTCTCGTCTATGGGTTTGCTTCCGCCGGTTCCCTTCGCTCGCGCTGAGCCAGAGGAGGCCAGGCTGAGCGCGCGCTGCACGCGAGAAGGTGTAGGTTTCCGTCGCCGCTTCCCTTCGCGGTCGCGCCCGCGTTCAGTTCGCGCTGCGCGCGAAACGTCTCTTGTTTGCGACGGCGCCTCTTCGGATGACCGGAAATTATTATTGTGTTGTTAACTGTCACGACACCAATGTAAACATGAAAAGGTTGATGCCACCAGTGAAATTATACCGATTCACAAGAAAATGGTACGAAAGAAGCAGACGACAGACATGGATTACTGCGGTGCGCCGAGCGAAGTAAACATCTGGCAAACGAAGCGAGATCGTTTATTGATCACTCCTGAGTGTATGACGGTTTCTATATCTAACCCACGTGAAATTAATAATTACTCGGTGCATAATCCTTTTATTCATACAAAAACTTTAAGTTCAACGAGTGCTTGTCCTGTCTTCTTTCTCGTGTTTCGTTTGTGTGTGCGCTGTCTAAGAATGGAAACCACGTCTGTTGTATGCGCTAGCAGTGGCCTAAGTTCACGCGTGCCGAGAAATTGAATATGTGCATGATGAATTGAACATGACCGGAGTTTATTCCCGCTTCACCATCGCACCGATCGATCGGGTTACTGGACGATACACACCCGCGTCTTGGTCGCGCCGGCATTGCTGAAGCAGGAATGATTAATAATACTTTCAACTTCCGTCTCTTGAGTACTGTTAAAAAATGACCAAGCTGTCTACATTGCTGCCTCTATTCCATATTGTAGGGGACGTACTAGTTAAAGTTGTGTGCGCATGTCGTACTTGTGCTATGCAGCGATATATCTTGTTTATTTCCGCACAGTGTCGATAGAAGTCCGTTGTCGCCATCAGAGACAACACGGATTTGTAGCAAACATAATGTGAGAAACTGCAAAAATGACTTTAGCTCGTAGGTGCCGTATGTATGTGCCGCATCGTATGTGCTGACGATTTTTCCGGCGGCACATACGATGTCGTTTCCAATTACCTGCTCAGCGTCCCTTACATGGTTAAGCAGACGCTGCCCTTTCGCCGCATTGCAGCCATATAAAAATAATCGTCAAGCGTACCGATCTTCTTAAAGGCAAATATAGCGTGTGCAGTTTGTTTCACACTAAGGGGAAAACTCGGAATGTATTGCATCGCGATGCGGCAAGCAATGGAGTCGTGCGGCGGCAGCAGCTCGAGCAGGCGCACACGCTTGAGGGGCGGTGTCGTGATCTGCGTCGTCTGCTACGGCGGCGCGCACTGGCCGCATTTTCGGGAAGCGTGGTACTGTCAGGGGCAGTGCACCGATTTCATCGGTACTGCGGGAACTGAGCTGATATTCTTTACTAAACGTTGTGCGTCGCCACACTCTGATCCTTCATTGGCGCTAATGGAGTTCCACAAACTTCTTTTGACAACATGGTTCATTTGTTCTTTCGAAGGGCCGGAGTACTGAGCGTGTGCACGTATATTTCTTCTCTGTGTGTGCTACCGTAATGAGCAGCGACAAAACGCACCAAGATGTGCGCGCAACGTGCTCAGTCTTTGTTTGACTCGAAAGGAAAACAAAGCACTCAACAATGGGAGTCGAACACGGTGAAACAAACGGACACGATTAAATGAACGTTTTAGGTTCAGACAATGAGCTGGAAGTGATTTTTTCTCCATAATCATTCGCTACACCAGACAGACCCTGCCCGCCGGTGGGGAATTGGACACGTCACGCTCGGAACTTCAGTTAGTATCTCGTCATGTCCCCAGCGGCAGCGATGACAGCGCTCATCCTGGAAGGCAGTGAAGTGTAGAATGACTTGATCAGGGATGTGTTCATTCGCTGCACGTCTCAGTCACTGACGATGGTGGATCGAAGCCTATCCTCGGGCGACTGATAGAGGGGATGTTGCGCCAGCGATACTTTCAACGAGCCCCAGACATTTTAAATGATGTTGGCGCCCGGGGATTGAGGCGGCCGCTCCAAGAGAGTGACTGCGCGCTCTTCTAGCAGTTCTTGCACAGCACGAGCAGTGTGGATCGGCGTCCTATCACGTTAGAATATATAGTCGCCTTCCAGAAACGGGCCGTCAAGAATGTATGGAATCAGTACGTCGTCTATGACTGCCATGCAGCGATGAACTTACATTCGAGGCGTATCAGTGGGCGTCGCGCAACGCTTAGCAAAGAATACCGGCTCCTTTCACGCAGTAACGATGTGATCAGCGCCCTGCACCTGACAGTAGAACGTTTCTCGACAATGCGGCCAGCGTGCGCCGCCGTAGCAGACGACGCCGTTCAAGATCCCGCCCCTCGAGCATCTGCGCGAGCTGCTGCGCTTCGAGTTTTCCCCTAAATGTGAGAGAGACTGTACACCGCCCTTCGAAGGAAATGTCCACGCGCACACACCGCGCGCGGCGCGAAACGTGCCCAAACATGCGCAGTGCAGGAGGCAATCAAGGCGGCGCGAACGAGAGATGGGAGAGGGGTACCACCGCTAATAGAATTTTGCTCCGCATGCGGCGCTCTCAAAGCCGGCGCAGCAGCGCCGCTCTCGGTGCCGTTCTTGTCTATTGGAGGCGAGGAGTTACGGTGTCGCCATTTAAAGGAAGCACCTCGCTTGCGTGGCATGAGCGATAACGCGGCGCGCTCCTCATAGGTTTTGCTTTCCGCTCTCAATAAAAACACCACGCCGGAGCCCTACCGGACATTCCTGTCAGTACTTTTGAAACGAGTCATGTCTTTTACTCTCAAAATAATTATCTTGCGCAAACAGAAATCACAGAATCGTTTACAGACGCTATATCTTTACAAAATACTACAGTGGATACTCACTGCGCGCATTCGCCGCGATGGAGTCTCCCGAACTGGCTCCTTGCGTGAAAGGCAGCCAATCGCCGAGAGCTGTCTGTATAACGAAATGGAGCATAACAGAACGAAGCCTGAATACAGCAATCGTAATGGTTCTCAGCAACGGAATGCGCGTCCGCATGTATGCCTGCGCACGAAGTTTCGCTTTCGCTGCGAGCGCGTTTTCGCACCGTGCCGTGTGCTTTAGGCCGCTGCATATGAACATTTCACAGTACACAGCAACCTTTGTTGCCTAGGCACTATGAGAGCAGTTAATTCCGTTATAACTATAGACCTGACGCCTACGGCGATTTCTGATGTGCCGTCGCGACGACTCAATCTATTTCTTTTCTAAATTTTTGCACATTTCAATATCATTTGTCAAGTTGTGTCGCACTATCTTTATCGGTCTTCTCAACGAGCAAGGTCCCACTGCTTCTTTTTCTTGACGCAGTACATTCATTGTTCCGTGCTAACACAAACGTAAACATATGCAATGCCTTTTTAAATGGCGTGTTACCGTTCCCTTTCCCTCTCAGTGAACTTGCCAGTATCTAGTATCAGCAAGCAGTGGCGTAGCCAGAAATTTTGTTCGGGGGGGGGGGCTACGCCACTGGACCCATATATATATATATATATATATATATATATATATATATATATATATATATATATATATATATATATATATATATATATATATGTATGTGGCCAGTGGCGTAGCCAGCAATTTTGTTCGAGGAAGCTTTAGCTCGAGTGCTCCTATTTAAATACATGTACAAGGGGAATTCGTTTTTCCCTGCAACCACTTCAGCAAATTTGAAGAGGTTTGTTGCATTTAAAAGAAAGAGGTTCATTCTAGTGACTACTGGTTTCGCATTTTTCATTTAGGTGGTCAATTATATTAAAAATTGGCCAAATCGAAAATTTTCAGAAAACGAAACTATCAAGTTTAAAACTCCGTGAGTCAACAATGAAAAATCATATCATAATTCTGTGAATTGCATCTAATAGTGCATATACAGCGGACAAAATGAATATGTTACACATGAATCTCAAAAAAATTTAGTATTGTGGAAATAGGGCTTGTGCAGAACCCTTGTACACAACGTAACCAATTCACGTAAGATACAAATTGACATAGCAAACTTGTCCGCTTTGACTGTTATAGTAGATGACGTTTACAGAACCACAATGTCTGTCCTTCATGCATAGATATTAATTTGTAAACGTCGTGCTTCTATTTTTTCAAACTTTCGTAATTTTCAAAATATTTTAAACGAAATTCAGCCCCTAAATCGAAGTTGTGTTTCCAACAGAACTAGGATTTAACTTTCTCTCTCAAATGCAACAAATTTCAATAAATGCGATTAGCAGGATTATCTATGAAAAGCGTTTCTGCGTTTTACAAGTATTTGAATAGGCCGCGTCGGATTGGGCCGGAGCTAAAGCTTCCTCTTAAACAATTTGTCAAGGGATCAAATCCATGAATATTAACTGCATTGTCATTGCCAAAGATGCTGCAAACGAATTCTTGCACGCTACGCACAGTCAAAACAATAAAAGATGTATTCTTTCATAAAAGAATGTACTCGTATGTGCCAAAAATTTTGCCCAAAATAACTGATATCAATGCTTCCATATTTTTGTCAATTTAAGTAAAGAAAATATCACACGAACTTTCGAACTATATCAGTTCGAAACCAGGAAAGCAGTGCATGCAACTGATATGAAAAATTAAAAGGCAACGAACTGCACAAGTTGAGGACAAATATGTTTATGAAACTTTGTCATTCAAGAACCGTGCTTGCATTCTTGTATATATGCAATGGCCAGTAAAAAATCTCGATGGCGCTGTAATTTGTTTTAATGTATTACGTAGAAGCAGCTGTCACCGGTCGTGTATCGTGAGTAATTGCACCGAAATCATAGTCGCAACAGAGGGCACGTATAAAAAGCAGGAATTCTGCAAGATATACGAAGGCAAGTCAAATGAATGTGAGCCAACAACGGGCTACTTTATTTAAAAGTAGTCTTCATGAGAATTTAGACATTTGTCCCATTGACTAACGAGTCGCGTGATTCCCGTCTTATAAAAATCCTTGGGTTGCTGCTTCAAAAAGTCTGTATCTGGTTTCCTTGAGCTGTTTTTTCGGTTGCCACAAAATGTAGAAGTCACAAGGTGACAGGTCTGAGCTGTATGGCGGATGCTGCAGCGTTTCCCACTTGAACTTTGCCAGTTTTGTATTAACCCCATAAGCGACGTGGAGAAAGGCATTGTCGTGGAACAAGATGACCCCAATCGTCAATTTTCCACGTTGTTCGTTCTTGATTGCGACACACTGCCGTTCTGGCGTTTCACAATATCGGAAACAATTGATAGCCTCTCAAGATTTAGCAAATTCTATCAGTAATGGACCCTGACGACCGAGAGAAAAGTCAACAACACCTTTCCAGCGGAAATGATGGCCTTTGCGTTCTTTGGGCGTGGTAAATTCGAATGTTTCCACTGTAAGCTTTGCCGTCGTGTTTCAGGCTCGTAGTAGTGGCACCAAGGTTCGTCCCCGATCACAATTGCAAACAAGAAGTCGTCATCCTCATTGTGATACCCGGTCAGATGAGTCAAGGCAGCGCGAAACTTCTCCGTTTTCTCGCGATGGATCAAAATCTTGGGGATCCATTGCGCACCAAAGAGCCGATAACCGAGAAGCTCATGAATTATGGCGTGAGCGTGGCGTGAAATTGTGTGGGGGGTGATTGCACGATGGTTTTGGCCCGGTCTTGGAACGTCTTTACAACGTCCTTTAAACCGTTTGCTCCAACGCTTCACAGTGGTCAATGAAATGCCATGTTCAACGTAAACGGCAGCCATACGGCGATTAATTTCTGTTTTGGAAACACCTTTAGCTGTCAAAGACTTCGCGACATCGAGCTGTTCAACTTTTGAAGTGTCCATTATGTGACGCAACCATATTCAACCCAGTGTATGAGAGCATTAAAGAACATTTATCTTCACACCTGCGTATCACTTTTGTAAATGAGACATGCCGTTCTCCTACGCGCATGCCTCGCAGATAATGAACCGAACCATTATTGCGCGGTTAGGGTAGGCGCACTTTCATTTGACTCACCCTCGTACATTAGAAATGCAAAGATACAATGGGATATACAAATGCGAAAATACGGCTTGATAAAGGACAAAAAAGTGTCACTGGAAACAAAGATCACTACATGTATACACAAAACCTCACAACAAGATATTTAAGTATACATATAAGTCTCCAATGAGTCTATGTATGTAAGAAAAAGTAACTGTATGTAATGCGTCAAACAAGGCAAACAAACATGTTGCACAATCATAGATTCACAGAATCCTAGATTCCACCCCCATTCCATCCACTCCCCCCGATGTATTGCGCGCGACGGAAGGCGGCGCGCTTGCTCCCCGCTTTTCTCCTTTGCGCACACAAGACTGAGCCACCATCGTCGGCTCACCCATTTTACCTGCCCTCGTAAGCTTTCACTCGCACATACAGCATGCAGCGCGTGGTCACGATTTTATCACCCTTGGAATTTATACGAAACATGAGGGCGACGGCGAAGGCAGGAGTGCGCCTGGAGTGTCCATATAATTGCTTTCGCAATAATACAATAAACGTATCCGGCAACTGAAGCGTCCCATCGCCCATTACTTTCCGCAAAAGAAGTATCAAAATCGAACTTTCACCATGCGACAATTCGCTGCGCCGCAACAATGTGTTTTTTTTTCTTTTTTCTGTGTGACGGAGGCACCAATGTGAAAAAAAAACGCATAGGAAAGTATGTTGGCCAGAATCGAATGCCTACATCGGGCACCAAATGGGGCTACGGGATTAATACCGAAGAAAACATGAGACGATTGGCCCACTGAGAACCATACGCAAACCGCTCAGTATCCTACACCGGCGAAACAAGACTTTCCGGAAAGGTTCCGCTCAAGGAACGCGGTGCAATCCTTCGAGTCCCCACATTGATGGCGGCGAGCGACCATTGTTTTTTTTTCTCGTCTGCTAGCCAGAAAGCTTCCAAAACTCTGTCAGGTGAAAATCCACTCGGCCAGAGCAAACCCAACGCCCACCGAAGTGCACCGCGCCGTGGTCGGGGCCATACGAGAAAAACATATGCGCTCTGGCTCGCTCTGGCAGCCCGCGGGTAGGGTAGCGAGAACAAAAAAAATTGAAGAGGCTCAATGTGTCCTCGGCGAATAAAAGTCAAAGTAGAAAAAATAAATAAGAGCGTTGTTACTTTGGCTGGCTTTAGTGTCTTGACATGGATGTTCTGACGTAGGTTAAAAAAGTGTTGATATTTTTTATGTGACATGATGACACAAATGAACCACCCCAACACATCGTCTCATTGGACCTCGCTGCGTGCTTTGTCAACTCGTCTGCTAGTGTGTTGATTTGACTTGTCTCGTTGTATGTTCCGATGTAAGACTTTAGAAAAGTCAATGGACCTTTGGCGTCAACTGTTTATAACAACATTAAACCCACAAAGTTCCGCAATTGAATATCTAAAGCACAACTTTGGAAGTGTCAATGCACGTTTCACATCAAGAGCTTATGAGATTTATACCCATAAAGTTTCGCAATTGATATCCATGCGCTCCGTAGATTCCGTGGCCTCAGTGAGATGCCGCGGCTAGCCCGCTCACCATCAAAGCGCCCTTGAAACTTTGTGCTCAGATGGGACTGCTTGGCGTTATGTGAGGGACTCGCTCCGAGACAGCCGAGGTGAACGGACGTGTCGTCAGCGCGCTCCGTAACCACCGAGACGACGCGACCTTCACCGACCGCCCTTGCCCGGGTCGCTATCGTCGGGAGTCATATGGGAAGCGGCCTTCTCGCCGTTTCCCACCGACCACCTTTTTGAAGCGGACTCTCCCATACCAAGCTGCGGTGGTGACGCCGCACCCTGCCGCACCCAACGCCGCATGGAAGATGCCTTACACCGTAGAAGGCTCCGATATCACCGCCGCGGAGTTATCCGACGGCACATGGACGGCGTTCGAGATGCAACGCCGCTACCGACGCCCATCTCCGCCTGAACAACAACCTGCCGGAGCCCAGACGCCGGCCACGACGCTGTCTGCCCCGAATGCGCGGCAACGCGGCCACCCTCCACCGCCGACCAGAAAGCGCCCGCTTCCCCGCCTGCCCTCGGACGACCTCAAGATAGTCCTTCGCCCGCAGGGCACACTCAACCTCCACACCGTCGGCCCCGCCCGGCTGGCTGTTGCCATTTACGCAGCAGCCAACGTCGACCAACGCCTGGCAGTTACTGCCGACCAGGTTAGAATGCACCCCACTAACAACACAGTGACAGTGAGCACGCCTGACAGTGCTCGTGCAGTGTCTTACGCCAAGGTCCGCGCCATCACCATCGACACCACAGAAGTCCCTGTTGCCGCCTACGCCCCAGCCCCAGACAACTCCGTGCGAGGGATTCTGTACCGGGCTTACAGCTATGAAAGCGACGCCGAAATCTTCGCCGAGCTTCGGGCTCGCAATCCCGACATCCCTATCGTTGCTGCGCGGCGTATGGGCCAGACACGACACTTTGTCGTCACGTTTGCCAACACCAAGCTGCCCCGATACATGCGGTATTTGGGCTTCACTTTCGAGGTCTTCCCTTACAAGGGGCGCCCGGAGGCTTGTTTCAACTGTCGCAAGCTAGGTCACAGAACAGATGTGTGCCCACAACCGCGCCAACCCATTTGCCGCCGCTGCGGTGTGGCCCACGAACCTCAACCAGTCGACCAACCACCCAATTGTCAAGCCACGTGCATCGTATGCAAAGGCCCACATCCCACCGGCAGTAGAAGCTGTAAATACCGTTTCGTGCCAACCAGCCGAGCTAAATCTTCCAAATCCTCCACGGACACTGAAATTGACCCCGGCACCTTGTCACGTGGCCATCAGTCTCGCTCTCAGAGCCGCGACCGCCAACAACGACCCCCAGGAAATGACGCTTTCCCACCACTGCGAAGCAGCGGCTCCAGTCACAACAGCCCTAGCCGCTCCCCATCGCGCTCTCGGGACTCCCGGGCAACCTCCCAGGTCGGGCCGGATACCAAGTCCACCAAACAGGTCGCGTGGAAGAGCCCTCCACCAGCCACAAGCCAACTGCCCGACCCCCAGGTAAGGGAACTGGCAGAAATGGTTAAGCAACTACAGCTACAGTTAGCACAGGCAAATGCTAAAATTCATAGCCTTGAGTCTGCACAGGCGCACCCACAACCGCGGCCGCAGCAGGTGGCTCGCGCTCCCACCTCCGACTCCACCAATGACCCCAACATGGACACCGACCAGCCCAAGTGCAATAAGCGCAAGGCACCTCCCCCCTCCTCTACCTCTGACCTTGACGCAAAATTCGAAACTTTTGACGCCCGCTTATCTAAAATAGAGGACGTCCTAAAACGGCTGACCACCACTATCGACCAGCTCATTGAAGGCTGCACTAAAATGGCAACCAATATTCACACCCTAACCGCACGCCTCGACCACCTCGCGGGCCCTCCGCGAACTGACGCCCTCACGACACCAAAGCCCACTCAGTCGCCTGGTGCGCTTCCCTCTACCGAGAGTGCAGCCGCGCGTGCGTCTGCTGGCGGTATTATCAAAACCGACGTAGCGTTTCCGCAGCGTCCCGAACCCTACAGGAAACGCGATGGCTAGCGCGCCCATCACAGTATGGCAGTGGAACTGCAGGGGCTTCAAGGCAAAGCGGAGAGCCTTGGAGTATACCCTGCAGGCCCAGCCATATACACCCCACATTATAGCCCTCCAGGAAACATACACCGACACAAAACTCGCCAGCTATACTGCTTACAACCAATCGGTGGCGCCGGATCTCCGCCCGAGCACCGCCATCCTTGTACACCGCAACCTCACCGCCAATCAACTCGATCTTGACTACCCCGAAGTCCCACACACTTTCGTGCAGGTCCTTCCAAACAGCCGAACCGAATCCCCACTCAACATCTTAAACGTGTACAGCCCCCCAAGTGACAAGAGCACTAATGTAGCCACTCTCCTCCGCAAGGCGTGTGCGATCGCGCGGAACGAGATGCTACTTATAGTGGGTGACTTTAACGCACCACACGCCGAGTGGGGCTACCCCAGCAGAGCCTGCGGCCGTAAAGGAGCCAAGGTTTGGGACACTGCCCAGACACTGGCTCTGACGCTCCTCCTCGACCCCGAACGGCCCACCCGTATCGGTAACAGCATCACGAAAGACAGCTGTCCCGACCTCACTTTCGCCCGCAACATCCCAGATGCGCGCTGGGACAATCTCGGTATGAACATAGGTAGCGATCACTATGTTCTCAGCACTACGTTCACAGCCACACACAGCAAGGGCCCCCGCCGCACATTCAAACACACCAACTGGGACGCTTTCCGGTACGTACGAACTCAGCGTCCGCAAAGCCCTATAGACGACCTCGACACATGGACAGATACTCTGCTCCGCGACGCAGCCAACGCCACCTCCACAGTCACCCAGGAGGAGGGTGGCCCCACCCCAGATGCTAAACTCATGCATATGTGGGAGGCCCAGCGCAGCCTCCACGCTCGCTGGCTCCGACGCAAACACAACCGCCCTCTCAAGCTTCGCCTCGCTCGCCTAGAACGAGAGATCGAAGCCTACTCCACCAAACTTAGTCAGGAACAGTGGTATCAGACTTGCGACCGACTCGATGGGCAGTTGGGATGCAAGAACACATGGTTTCTGCTCAAGCACTTGCTTGATCCGACCCACACCAAGTCAGCATCACAAAAGAATCTCAACCGCGTCATACACGCGTTTCCAGGCACGAACCAGGAACTCCTCGCTACCTTGAAAGACAAATACATAAACACCTCCACCGACATTCCCACCCCCTTAAATTACAAAGGCTCCCAGAACCCAGACATGGACAGAGACATCATGGCGTCGGAAGTCCGCGCCGCTCTCAACCGCATCAAGACCACCGCGGCCGCCGGCGATGACCATATTACCAACAAAATGCTCCGCAACCTGGATGACCAGTCGGTCGCAGCACTTGCGGACCTTTTCAACCACCACTGGCATGAAGGTCGCCTTCCAGACTCCTGGAAGCATGCCAAGGTAATCTTCATACCCAAACCAGGCAAACGACTCGATATGGGCAACCTGCGGCCCATCTCGCTCACGTCTTGCCTGGGGAAGGTTATGGAGCACGTAATTCTGAACAGACTCCACACTCACGCAGACAAGGAGAATCTCCTCCCCCCCACGATGTTTGGGTTCCGGGCTGGACTCTCTGCCCAAGACATCATGTGGCAGATACAACACGACATACTCGACCCGGGTCCCATCCGGGCGACACGCACCATTCTCGGCCTCGACGTCAGTAAAGCGTTCGACAACGTGTCGCACGCTTCTATACTGACCAACCTCTCACAGATGAATGTAGGCACTCGCACCTACAACTACATTGCCAACTTTCTTTACAACCGCACTGCTGAACTCCACATTGGAGACCTCTGCAGTGACAAAGTCACCATGGGCACCCGGGGAACACCACAGGGAGCTGTTTTGTCCCCGTTCCTATTCAACATTACTATGCGGGGCCTTCCCACACTTCTCGACACCATACCCCACATTAAGCACTCAATATACGCCGACGATATTACCCTCTGGACAAACACTGGCTCGGACGGGGAGATACAAGATTCACTTCAACAGGCAATCGACACCGTCCACACTTACGTACAGGCAAACGGTCTCGTTTGTTCGCCCACCAAGTCTGAACTGTTAGTTATACGAGACAGACGTGTTCGCCGACCCGTCCCCGACCCTCAAGAGCCAATCACGCTTCACATTGCCGCCCACCCCATAGACCCCGTACAGACCATCCGCGTGTTAGGCATGCTGGATCAGAACAACACGCAGAACTCGGAAGCCATCCAACGCCTCCGAACCACAGCCCACCAAATCAACGGCCTAATCCGCCGCATTGCCACTCGCCGCAGGGGAATGCGGGAGACCGACCTCTGCCGCCTCACACAAGCCTACCTCATTAGTAGGATTGTCTACACATACCCTTACTACCACCTCCGCCGCAAAGACGAAGAGGCAGTAAATAGCATCATCCGCTCGGCGTACAAGGCGGCAATGGGACTGCCCCAGTCCGCCAGCACACAGCGTCTCCTTCAGCTTGGAGTATACAACACCCTCACAGAGCTGATAGAGGCACACAAGACTGCACAGGTACACCGTCTTTCTCGCACCGAACACGGTCGTTACATTCTTAATCGTCTTAATATCAACCCTACAGGTGACATCCACCCCACTGCTCCCCTCCCGACTGGAGTCTTCAGTCGGCTAGTCATCAGACCCATGGCCAAGAACATGCTACCCGGCCGTCACGATAGGCGCCGCCAACTGAAGGCACAAGCCTTAGACGTCACCTACTCCGCCGACGAACATGCCATGTACGTGGACGCGGCGAAATGCGACTGTAACACATACGTAGCCTGCGTAGCGACGCCAACCACCACTCTCATCAGTGCCGCTACAGTGCGCACACACTCCTCCACCGCTGCCGAAGAGGTTGCGATCGCGCTAGCCATCGCGGATCCCCGCACAAGCACGGTTCTCAGTGACTCTAAACAAGCCATCCAAAATTTCTCAAAAAACTCACTCTGTCCCCCCGCCGCACACATCCTCCGCGGTTGCACTCTCGACAGAACTATAAGCTTAGTGTGGGTACCTGCTCACGCGGGGAACTCTGGGAACGAAGGGGTCGACCGTTTAGCCCGAGGCCTAACTAACCGGGCGGCCGGCCCCTCGAACCCAGATGCGCTCGCAGAGGCCCCCAAATCCTACGCTGAAATTACAAACTTCTATAAGGAGACGAGACGCGTGTACCCGCCTCCCCACCCCGACCTCGAACGAGCGCAAGCCACCATGCTTCGCAGACTGCAGACCGATTCAATACTCAGTCATTCTAGACTTTATTTAATCACTGGAGGGGATTATGACCCCGTCTGCACTAAGTGCGACCATGGAGTGTTCGCCACTCGGGCACACATTCTCTGGGGATGCGAGGGTAACCCTCCCCCACGATCATTACTGCCAGTTCCCTCCGAAGAGGGTTGGAACGAGCTGCTGACAAGGCAAGACAAGAAAACGCAACTCGCACTCGTTTCGTGGGCCCAAGACGTCGCCCCCACCTGGGAGCCACACTAGGCCTACCTGCCCTAACTTCCTACCCTGCAGTGGCAAAATAAAGTTGTTTCTCTCTTCTCTCTCTCTGGCATTATGTGACTGCCGGTGTATGGGCGTTGCCACGAAATCCAGCCCGAGTTCACAATCTTCGCGGTTAAATGTCTTTTCGAGCGTCAAAAAGACATTCTAGACAAAATCCAGAGTGATTTCCGGCGCCGAGGGTCGCTTTGGTCGGCGGTGCATGGACAGCACGAAAAAATTTCGGGGGGGGGCTGAAGCCCCATAAGGCCCCCCCCCCCCCTGGCTACGCCCCTGTCAGCAAGTTCATAGACCAAAACTTCATGACTTCGCGACTGCTGTTGGAAGGAGAGGCAGCCTACGAAGCGAAACATGTAGCATGCAATGCGAAGAAAAAAGAGGCCACAAGATCCTTTGCTGGGCTTGTTCTCCCAACTTTGGTAGTAAACAAGGACTCGCATAAGCTGTAAATTGCTGTGAAAGATATAGTAGTGCAGCAACTTTCAGCTGCAACGCAGTTTAAAAACGAATTGTATATACGAAAATGCAAATTTCTTGAAGCACTACATTTAATAGTACTTTTAATGAAACACTTTCATTACTTTGAGCGTATATTTAAACTATGTTAACATTGCTGAAAAATAATAAGACCACTTTCTTGTTATACTCCAACCAGAAAAACTACAAATAACTACCCCTGTTTTTCTTGGTTTCCTTATCTGCTCGCTTCACATGGTTGTGACTAACAAAAATTAGCAACTTCAGTTACCCTTCTTTTCAACTGGAATTCAGGTATTCTACAAATGTCAGTAAAATGACTGCTCATCTAGTGCATGTCTGTGAGCACAAGAGAGCACCGCTGACTTATATATTAGCGACATTTTATTGTGCTCCTCTATGTTCATGACCGAATGTCATTTCTATGGCTGTATATGGCTGTTAGTATGGCATCGATTCATTCAGTAAGCATGATTATTACTCTAACAGCTGGTTCTGCATGTCTTCATTCAAGATGCACAAATGCACCACGGTTGCACTC
Source organism: Dermacentor albipictus (assembly GCF_038994185.2). Classification (NCBI taxonomy): domain Eukaryota; kingdom Metazoa; phylum Arthropoda; class Arachnida; order Ixodida; family Ixodidae; genus Dermacentor; species Dermacentor albipictus. Next base: position 95,037 of record NW_027225667.1, read on the forward strand.
CTTCTACACATTAATGCAAGAGAAGCCTTTGACATCCTGTCTTCCACTAATCGTCCCCCGCTGTGGGGCAAAGAGCTTGTTCAAAAAAAGGTAAGCAACAATAACTAACTTGGTTAATGGAACGGTAATGTTATAGGAGCAGTAAAATAAAGCACAATGAAATAATAGATGGATGTTCATTCGTGAAACGCTTAAGCTGAACGACCATGTAGAGCTTCCTACTGAGGACACCTTAAGCAGGCTGCTGGATGCTTTGCCCTACAGTTCTACAACATTCCGGCACAGTCAAACCAGTAAGCATACCTTTACTGCTATTAAGGCATGATTGGCTGCCAACATCATTTGCGCACAGATAATGCCAACTACAAGAAATTGTACAAACTGCTGTCGGAGAGAAGACATTTGGTGTAATCGCTAGCTCTTCGTACTAGCCAAGGCCATTAACACACTGTGCAACCACACAGATAGGAACTGTTGCTGCTACACTTTGCTTGCTGCAAACAGCAAACCCAGGTACTTTGAAACTTGCAGTGACGTGCAAATCAGTACTACCGCTAAAATTCATCCTTCCTTTAACAGTGGGCTGCAAGGTACATTTCACTGAAGCTGTAAGGCTGACTAGAAGTTATTCCACATACACCACTTAATGTTATCTACCACACACTTTGGTGCTGGTTCCTGCAAACATAACTTGCCTAGGTAGTGGGTTGCAATTTTTTTGTGTTGGGCTATCCACTTAAGCTGCAGAAATACCTTAAAACAAAGTTTTTCCAACTATATATTTGTTTCCATTGCCTGAAAATTCTTTCCAGTTGCACATTAAAGCACAAGCTTACAAGAAAGCAAAGACAAATGAAGTTTTGGTAATGAGCCAATTGTATTTATTACGCATGCACTGCATGTAGTCACAGTCATCTTTTGCTAGAACTTACAGGTGTCAATAAAATCTAAAGAATGGAGCAACTACTTGTGTAAATTGTAGACAATGTAGTCATAGAGTGTAAACATAAATACAAGGCAGATTATGTGCAATGAGCAAAACTGCAGTGCACATATGTTGTCAGAAGTGCTTCGACCAGGGCTAGTTGGTATGGCATGACCCCAGGCTCTATTGTTGCGCTGAACACACAATGGCATTAACGCTCCCTGTGTTTGGTTCTTGTTCTTCGCGTTGATGTCCGTGTGCGTGCCACCTTTACAGCACAATACACCACTCATGTGGCATTCTGTCAAGCTGCCGTCGTGATTTTTGGCACTTACACAATTTACTTACATTCCAGGAAACCATAAGCATACATCAGATGTAATAGCGGCTCCTCTTCAAGTGGCAAACAAGACTGCAGAGCTGCAGATGCACCAAATACAACCCCAACGCCAAATGAACATAGAGGTTCAGAAATATTAGAGCACAATAGAGAAGTCCCTTGTGTAGCACAGCCACCAGCACTGAAAGAAGCTGTCATCAAGGCAGCAGAAGTGTGTCCACTTTCAACAGAAGACTTTTATATACAATTAGAGCAGACATTCACACAATCAAACATTCAGACAATCACGCAGTTGACAAAACAGGTGGACTCGCAACACTGGGTGTTCCAGAGGCAAGTACTCTTAACAGCACCTATTGCTTACTCAGCGTACACGCGAGTACATACATTGAAACCAACATGGGCCCCCATGACGTGCGCCCCCTATTTCAGTCAGTGATGAGGGAGCGGTGCAAACTCCAGCTGAGTCTTGAGAATCCTTGCTTGAGAATGCAGCAAAAGACTTCTACTTAGCCACAACAACGCACCAAATCTCCAACTAGAAAGAATAGGCCTTGTAATTTCCAAAGAAAACTCTTGTATAGGAGAAAGTCAAGATGGACCTGTCACTTGTAGCTGCTGTACTGCCAGAGTGCTAGAAGTAAAATGTCTTGTTAATTTGGAAAGGCTTCACGCTAAGGAGTAACAACACTAAGCAACGGCAAATTAAGCCTTAAGAAAGCAAGATATTTCTGCCAAATACAAGTGAAAATGGGGTTTCTCGAACTAGAGAAGACTGATCTCTTTGTTTTCCAGGACAACGAGAATGCGTCACTGCTAACTGCTAATTTTTGTAAAGACTTTTCCAACACTGTTGTAAAGCAAACTATATTTTTTTAAGTCTTATGTGCTCCCGTACGTAACTCATCAAAGGGCATAATATGTGAACGTTGCTTTCAACAATGAAGAGAAAATTTATTGCAAAGGTGCAGAAAGTACAAACAATTGTTGTGTCGCATTCATTGCACTATCGAGCTCTTGACTAATCTGCAATGAGAATGTTGCTTAGGCAGGATTTTTTAAATGAAACAAGTGTTTTCAAGCATGTACATATTCACCTCTCAACCATTAGCAAAATTACGAACATCAGCATCTACAGGTTCACTAGACAATGGGATTAACAACTGAGAATATATGGAAGCTTGTTTACGTAGCTTATCTACTGTGAGCTCTGCCGTGTTAAAAAAATGATTTCCTAATTTAAAAACTTATTAAAAATTGATGCAGAAAGGTTAACAATACAAGCTGTGCTCTGCACTATGTCCTCAATAAGAGGAAAACGGTCGATTCCTACGTTTCCTTCCCAAATCCTGCATGCTTTTATTCACTGGATTGCCCTCCATGTGAAGTCGTGCGGGAGCAATGCTTTGACTTCTTTCAGCATCATCTTTTGAAAGCTGCTTTTTGTTCCTCAAGAAAGGTGGACGCACCATTTTAATGTGGCGTTCAAGGCAGAATATGTCAATCACAAAATCTTTATCTATCATAACAATGTCTATAAGAAGGTAGCCAATTCTCGAACACTTTACTTTCTTTACTTAAGAAGGAATCAGATTCCTTTTCCTCACAGGCGTTCCTGACAGCTGACGTGTCCTCCCGGTATCCCACGGACGAGAATATTAGCTGTGTATGTGCCTTTATACCAACTGTAAGTCAGAAACTGAGACTCCATGTCCTTGGGCTTCTGCACTGGTATCTGGGTACATTCAAGTACTGCCCGAGCAGTGGTGTTTGCATTATTGTCCTGCCGTGCCCACGGAAATGTCTAGACTTAGCCTATGAGTGTGTTTATGTTTGCAAGTTGCTTCTTTGTGGCGACATTGAGAGCCACCCTTGTCCAACACAGAAAGAACTGTTTGAACATTTACTTGAGGGTCAAAATACTATTCGTAATGATATTGCCGAAATGAAAGCTGAACTAGCCAACGCCAAAAAAATGATTGGTAACCTTCAACAGATGCTCACTAAAATTCAAGAAAAGCTTTCAGAAGCTTCTCCTGCTCATGATGATCAGATCGAAACCACCCTTAAATCATTGGAGCATGTCATTGATTTACAGACAAAAAAAATTAACAGATCTGGAAGAGTAAAACAGGCGGTCAAATATAGTTATTCATGGCATAACTGACATCCCCGATGAAACTGAAGCGCTGCTTAAGGAAAAGATTATCACTGAGGTAATGAAAGATAAGTTGAATATGGAGTGCCATTCCATCGGCCGCATTCACAGACTTGGCCGAAAAGGCACTGACCGTCCAGTTATCGTATATCTCCAGGATTTCAATGAAAAGAAACTGATATTTGAAAACTGTACAAAACTTAAAGGAACGAGCATAAGCATTAGGAACGATTACTCGCAAGCTACACTAAAAAAAAAAGCTTTTGTGGGACAGCGCGCAAGCTGGGAAACTTGGGGGTAAAAAAATATACCTGATTCATGATAAACTTAACATTGATAAAGATCTTTTGTTCTGGGATGAGGCAAGGGACATGCGCGTAAAAATAATGAATAAACCCTCCTCGCAGCAAGAAACCTGACGCTCTTCCCAAAAATGCGACAAACACTTGCGTATTATTAACCTAAACGCTCGCAGCGTCCTAAACAAAACAGAAAATCTTGAAATTACTTTCTTAGAGCACAGCCCACACATCGCAGTTATCGGGCCACGACACTGCCACAATGGTTCGGCGCTCACCAACTGCTTTTCTACAGATGCTGCTGCTGCCGGTCGTGGGACAGTTGCTGTCGCTGCCTGCAGTACAGCTGACTGATACCCGTGCCGACGAACAGCGCATGAGTACTGTGCATTGCATGGTCAACCCGCCAATCTGCCGCGACTTATCCAGTCTACTGCATCACCCGCCGCCGATCCTGGACAATTTCATGCTGCTCGTCGGACAACATGGGACGGCAATATCTACACCGCTTCCTCAAAAGCGCGCGAATTTGGACGAAGCTTCGGGCCACGACACTGCCACAATGGTTCGGCGCTCACCAACTGCTTTTCTACAGGTCTGTTACTATCAAACTCGCTGTTACCGTAGCAATAATGTTTGCCTTCTGGCGGTGTCGTGGCCACCCAACGGTTTCAAACGGTCTTGCACTACTCTTGTTTATGTTTTGCGACTGTTGCGTTTGAGTGGGGATGTTGAGGAAAACCCCGGACCTATGACAAAGGCTCAGGAAGAGAGGTTAGATGGTGTGGCCGAGGCTGTAAAGCGTCTTGAATCCAGCAACGCAAGTCTTCTCGAATCAATAATGAAAGTTCTAAATATGCATGCAGAACTCAAAACAGACCTCGAAATCCTAACCAAACGTGTGCAGGAACTGGAAAACAAATTAGAATCTGCTTCATCTGTTCATGCGCAACAGCTCTCGATATTGGCTTTTCTAGCATCACTAACAAAATTGATAAACTAGAAAACCAGTCGCGTAGATCAAATGTTTTGTTTTATGGTGTTACCGATACTAACGAATCCGAAAGCTGGGAAACTTCAGAGCGATTTGTGCATGAGTTCTGCCGTGATAAGCTTGGTGTGACTGTAAATTCCATTGCTAGGGCACACCGTGTGGGCCGTTTTTCGACTGTGAAAAAACGCTCCATTATAGCTATGTTTTTCAGCGATAAAGAACTTGCGGCTATTTTAAGTAAAGGCAGCAAGCTGAGGGACACAGGTTTCAGCAAAGGAAGCGACTATTCACAAGCCGTTCGTGATAAATGCCGGAAACTTCTGCAGTTCTCACGATCAATTAAAAAACAAGGTGACCGTGTGCGCCTAACTTTCGACAGGCTGCACATCAATAACGACACCTATGTGTGGGATATCGCGGGTTACCGTGCTGTGCCAGTTCGTCATCCCACCACAGTATGACATGTGCCGGCTGATAAGTCATCTACAGAATCTACGTCATTTTTGCCCAATGTGTGTCGTAATTTAAAGAATAATACACATTTCCTGTTCACAAACATCAGAAGTGTTCTTTCCGAAGCTGTCGCCCTTTCTTCGCTCGTAGATTCTACGTGCGCTTCACTTCTAGTATTGACTGAAGCTTGGCTGCACGATACCGTTCCGGATGATTGTATTCTTCTGAGTGAATCTGAATTTTCCGTTTTCTGGTGTAACAGAATAAATAAGAAAGGAGGAGGTGTCCTTATAGCCACAAAGAAAGAATTATCTGCTGTTCCCATGGCTGTTGATACTTTCCTCGAATGTGTATTGATATGGTGTGAATTTGGAGTTACTGATGTTATTATTGGTGCTTTCTACCGGCCGCCCGATATGTCTGATGGATTCTCGGGTGAATTCCATGGAATACTAACTCTATTTTCCCAGTATTTGGTGATTTTAATTTTCCGAGCATTGAATGGTCCACTTTCTCTGTTAATTCCAGTGATAAAGAAGCCCACACCTTTCTTCATTCCTGCTTAGATTTTTCTCTTGCTCAACTTATTACTAGTCCTACCCGTCGCTCCGCTACCACGGCAAATATCCTTGATCTTGTCCTAACAAATAACCCAGACGTTCTTTCTGATATACTGCATTTAAATGGTTTATCCGATCACGACATTCGGCTGCATCACGCATCCATTTACTGAAAACTACCATTAAACGAATTCATTGCTACAGTCGCGCGAATTTTGAGATGATTAACTCGGAACTACACACCTTCTCTGAGAACTTCCTGGCTCAGTATTCATCACGCTCAATTGAACTAAACTGGCTGTTGTTTAAAACCACCTTGTCTCACCTTGTTGATAAGTATGTGCAATCATCACCACCCGACATCAAAAAAATTCACCTTGGTTCAAACATCGTCTTCGTCGTCTTAATATTAAGAAAAAACGGTTGTACCGCCAAGCAATGACCACACGTCTCCTGTCATGGAACAAGTACAAGAATTGCGATAAAGGGTAACAGTCCCTGCTTAGAACAACCCGTCGTAATTTCTTCAGTCACGACTTGTCTACTATGTTAACCAATAATTCTCATAGATTCTGGCGCATTATCAATCCGAGTTCCTATCCTGATATAGTACTAATTAATGCTGACGGACAACCAGTCACTGAAAGCAAGTGTTCGCAACTTCTGAACGATGCATTTCCATCTGTGTTCACCAATGAAGATATAACTTCTTCGCCTATATTAAAGCCATTGCCTAACATTTCCATGCCAGAAATTGTCATCAGTGAATCTGGTATTCTTGCCCTGTTGAATAACCTCAAAACTACTACTAGCTCTGATCACCTTGGTTTCAATAATAAGGTACTTAAAAACGCTTCTTTAAACATTTTTCAAGTGTTATCAGCCCTGTTTCCACAATCATTATCCAGTGGCATTATTCCTCTTGATTGGCGAATAGCTAAAGTAATACCAATATTTAAATCAGGTGATCGCTCTGTCCCACTTAACATCCTATCTCATTAACTAGCAACACATGTAAACTTCTCGAGCACGTCATACACACACAAGTCATCAACTACCTAGAAGACCATAACATCATTTTGAAGTACCAGAACGGTTTTCGCAGGGGTTAGTCATGCGACACTCAGGTCGCCGGATTTACAAACGATATATTTTCCACATTTAACGAAGGATTCCAAGTGGACGCAGTGTTTCTTCTCTAAAGCTTTTGATCGCGTTCCTGATCACAGGCTTCTAATCAAATTAACACACTTAAATATTCACCCAAGTGTTCTTGCATGGATTAAAGATTTTCTCTAGAACAGACGATAATTTACCTGTGCTAATGGTTGTAACTCTTCTTCTGTTCCTTTAAGATCTGGAGTCCCCCAGGGCAGCGTCCTCGGTCCCATACTTTTCTTAATTTTGATTAATGATCTACACAAATGTGTCTCATATCGATTTCGATTATTCGCAGATGATTGTGTTATATATCGTAATATTATTAATGACGCTGACCGACTTTCCTTACAAACTGATCTTGATGCGGTGACCGCTTGGTGCTTCTCGTGGTTAATGTATTTAAATACGTTTAAAACTAAGCTAATGTCATTTACCGACCATTCCACTCGACTTCCTACCACCTACTTTCTCAATAATGTTAGAGTAGAACTTGCGTATCTTGGCCTTCATCTTCAGTCTGACTTAACTTGCCATTACCATATTAACACCGCCTTAGCATCAGCTAACCCAGAACTCGGTCTTCTTAAGCGTAACCTCAAGCACGCACTTTCACACTTCAAAAAAACTTGCTTATATCACGCTGATCAGACCAAAAATTTAATGTGCTTCTGCCATATGGGATCCCGATCAAGCATACATAATCAACATTGAATCTCTCCAGAACCGTGCTGTTCGCTTCATGTTATCCGATCATTCGCGCTTCACCAGCGTCACATCGTTAAAATAACGTGCAGAGTTAGAATCGCTATCACGTCGACGCCAGTTTGATCGCCTAACCTTATTTCATAAACTTTATCACCATTCCACGCTTCAGGATTCTTTTCACCACCCCCTGCAGTTTTTCCGCGCCGTGACCACGCTAACAAAGTAAAACGCATAATGTGCCGCATATCGCTCTACGCAAAATCATTTATTCCTCGCACAATAATAGAATGGAATAACCTACCATCACGCATAGCTACTGAAGTTAACTTACCTTCTAAACTTTGTTGCAAGAAAACGGTTAGTGGTAGCAGATTAGATAATACTTATTGTTATATGCACTTATTAACATATTATGTAAAATGTTCTGGTATTTTCATGACAGTGCATATACCCCTTGTTCATATCTATTTACCTTATGTTACTTGTATGTATGTTTATTTCATGTAGTTTTATTTCTTGTGTATGTTTCATGTTTGTGCCCCCCCCCCCCCCCGTATGGAATACCCTCGCGTGAGGCCCCTTAGGGTAATGTAAATAAATAAATAAAATAACGGAGACGTAGCTGCGGTCCGAAATAGTTGACGAGGATGTGTTCCCACCCTGTTATCAAGTATTCCGCAAGGATAGGAATTCTAGGGGAGGCGGTGTTGCAGTCCTTATTAAACACCATACAGAAGCTGTTCTGGAAGACGATAAAAGTCTCGAATGCGTATGCATACAAATCACGTGTTGGGGACACAAATTCCTTTTGTACGCAATTTACAGAGCTCCCGATGCACCACCTGAGTATCTAGTGAAGCTGCAAGAAAGCATGTACCAATTCCAGTCAAACAAATTGCTGCTTGCCGGTCACCTAAGCTTTCCTGACGCATTTGGGAGCGTTTTCAAGCACTTTCAGGGAACAGTAAACATTTAAACAGCATGCTTAACATCATGCTAACGCATGAATAATTCAAGTCTTCAGGAGCCAACAGGTGTGCAGGGACCTTGCCAATCTGTACTTGATCTGGTATTTTTGCCCAGAATGTTAACTGAATATACCGTTGCAGTTGCAGAATATATATCTATCTTATCACATACTTGTCAGTATCGATATATCCATGGTCTCTTCCACCCCATCTGAAAAGCCTGTGAGGCGTTCCTTCAAGGACTACACACGCGCAAATGATGCAGCCATAATAGAACATATGGAAACATGTCTCAAACTTTAACGACAGTGACGTGATAGCAATCTGGCGCCGTTTTAAAAACATGTGTAAGTTCTGTATTGATACATTTGTGCCTGATATATACAAACTAGTCCGCAAACAAACACCGATGGTGAGACGTGTTATTATTCACATGACCCGCAAGATAAAAAGGTTAAAGAAAACACGATTACAACCTGATCGAGTTAAAGAAATGAAAGAAAACCTTGCGCGTGCAGTACGCACCTGCAAGGAACACCAGTTCATTACAGTACTACCAACCTTTATTGTTGAACAGCCCGAAAAGTTCTGGCATTACTTGAGCGAAAAAAAGAAGCCAGTAGCAGAAATCTGCATCGATAGATCAATCATTACCGATCACAGGGAAATCGCAAGTCACTTTAATTATTATTTTCATAGTGTATTTTCTAATTATGGCATTAGTTCATCCAAGGACAAAACGTTTCAACCATCCGAAGCTTAATTTATTTCATATCCTGGCTTACTTTCGATGCTAGTCAACTTAAAAACTAAATCTTCTTGTGGTCCTGACAACCTTCCGAACATTTTTTTTGAAACGTTATGTTGAAAATATTGCAAGGTTCCTTCTTATTATATTTTGTGATTCGTTGCTTGCTGGAAAATTACCGGATGACTGGAAGATAGCCAGAGTTGTCCCCGTATTCAAAAAGGCCGACTGTTCATTGTTAGAAAATTACCGTCCCATGTCATTTACATCCTCGTGTTGTAAACTAATTGACCATATTGCTGCCAATCAGATAAACGAATTTCTAGATAAACATTCAATACTGTCCTACTTTCAACACGAATTTAGAAAAGGCTATTGAACAGTTGCACAGCTTGTCACCGTAATTCATTCATTCGCCTCATGCCTTGATAAAAATGGCCAAATTGATGTGGTATTTCTTGATTTTAGGAAAGCTTTTGATACAGTTCCACATGACAAATTAATACTAAAACTTAGACATCTTGAGCTCCCTGAAATATTCATCGCATGGATAACAAACTAACAAATCGCCGCCAGTTCGTGAAAATAAATAAACAACAGTGTGGCTGTCTTCCGGTCACCTTCGAAGTTCCTCTATGAAGTGTCCTAGGGCCATTTCTCTTTTTACTTTATATAAATGATATTACTACTTCAAACAATTCCAGTGTGCAAATTAGGTTGTTTGCAGACGACTGTGTGCTTTTTAGAGAAACCACTTCAACCTATGATCAAACTGATTGAAATACTTCTCTAGCTGGCATTACGATTGGTGCAAAACGTGGGGAATGCGGCTTAACCTTGAAAGACGGTCTTCGCTTCACTCGTCAGAAAGCTTCACTAACCTTTATTTACACGTTAGTATCGTTGCCTTTGCAGGAAGAGAGAAAATATAAGTATTTGGGTGTCACAATTACTAACAATCTATCATGGAATTTACACATTGATAATATCTGTTCTTCAGCCTTGCGCAAATTATATTTTTTGCGACATAAACTTCGAAATTCCCCACCTAACGTAAAACTGCTTGCTTATTATTCATTAATCAGACCGAAACTTGAATATGCATGTGTTGTTTGGGACCCGTTCACTAAACAAAATAATAAATGCCAAGAAAGGGTACAGAAAAAAGCCGTGCGATTCCTATATTCAAAATTCTCTAGATATGATTTCCCCTCATAAATAATGTGTGATAATGGCATCGAAGTCCTTGAGCAGCGAAGGCAACACTTTAGAATTCGATTTCTTTCCATGCTTTTTTAATGGAGACGTATCAATTAATCCTGCACCGTATCTGTCTAGTACAAAGTCTAGGCTTACTCGACACCATCATCTGGGTCGGTATAACGTAAAACTATTCCGTTTTGTTTCTATTCCAACATGGCCGACACCGCTCGGTCATTGGTCGAATTTCTTGAGGCCGCGCCCATTTTTCCTGCCTGTCAAGCGACGTCAGGAATGCACAAAAACTGCCACGTCAAAGTGACGTTTACGCACTCATTATGCTAAATTATGCCGAACAAACCCGGCAAATTCGTGGAATAGCCGGTGAGTGCACCGTTCCGTTTGGAATAGAAAAAAAATGGCGGCCTTCGTGATTTGTTTGGCGGCGGCGGCGGCGGCTCGTCTGTGCGGGCGCGGGAGGAGAGAGCCCGAAGATGCGTTTGACATGCCAGACGATCAGTTTCGGCGGCACTTTCGCCTGAAGAAAGAAACTGTGCGGTGGCTGTGCGACGAAGTGGCGGAGGAACTCGGAGGCGTGAGAACTTCAGCGCTGTCGGTGGAGCGGCAAGTGTTGTGCGCGTTGCGATTCTTCGCAACGGGCAGCTTTCAAGCCTCGGTAGGGAGCGAGGAGACGATCGGCGTGACCCAGCCTGCGGGTCAGCAAGTGTGTGCGACGCGTGGCGGAGGCAATCGTCCACGCCGGGGCCCGCAACAAGTGGGTCCATTTCCCGAGGACGTCGGAGGAGAAGGCGGCCGTGAAGGAAGGGTTCCTTCGACGCGGCTCCATTCCCCGCGTCATCGGATGCGTGGACGGCAGCCTGATAGCCATCATCGCACCGAAGGGCGAGCAGAAGGCGGCATTCATGTGCCGCAAAGGCTGCTACGCCCTCAACACAATGTTCGTGAGTATCTTAATTTTTGTCTAATTGGCCCGTGATCGCAACGCGTGGCTTATGCTGTGCGCGCTCTCGTCAGATCTGCGACGCAGGCATGCGGATCCTCGCCATCGACCCTCTGCGACCGGGGTCAGACCACGACGCCCACGTCTGGAGAACTACGTGGTTGTGTCGTCGGTTCCTGGAGGGGCATATTGCCAAGGCCGGCGAACACCTCCTCGGTGAGCAGCAGCAAAATTTTGTACAGTTGAAATTCTGGCAGCAAAGCGTGCTCGCGCCGTAAGAGAATATTGAAGCCCGAACCCCTTATGTTATAGTCAGGTTATTAAGTATAGGCGAGATGTAGAAATTTTCCAATGGTATCCGCACGAAACAAAGTGACAACACACCTTACTTTAAACTAATTTTTAATGTGAGTGTACAGTGCACACGTTGTCACATTCTTTTTTTACACCGACAGTCATTTGTGAATGAAGACTACACAAAAAGCTGCCTTGCTGCAAATAGGGATGCTAAGTCCCAGCTATTGTTATCTGTGATCACAGCTGGGTCAGGTGCTCAGCCTGTATATTTCTTTATTGCAGCCTTTCTGTAGTAGGTGCATTTTACATGACCCATGCTTCGCCTACTAAACTTTGTGCAGATTTCATACCATTTTTATGATCCTGCAGGTGACAGCGGCTACCCCCTGGAACCATGGCTCCTGACCCCAGTCACAGGCCACCCTCCCATACACACTGCAGAAGGCAGGTACAACACTGCACATGCTGCCATGCGGTCCGTAGTGGAGCGGTGCATTGGGCTTCTGAAGAGCCGCTTTCGCTGCCTTCAGCGGTACCGCGCCCTCCACTACCAACCAGAGCGCGCTGCCAACATCGTTGCAGCATGTGCAGTGTTGCACAACTTGTGTCTTGATGAAGGTGACGTGTTGTTGGATGATGTTAGTGATGACAGCAGCAAGAGCAGCAGTGACGATGAAAGTGGCAACCCCTCCCCACAGAGAGTTCCCCAAGTGAGGGAAGCACGCATGATGTACCTGCGAGGCTGTGCTGCCCGGGATAATGTTATTAGCTCATTTGGCACGACACGGCAGCAGCACCAGCGATACCTGCAAAGGGTGCGAAGGCGGCTGCGTCGACAGCAGCACCGACAGCAGCAATAAACATGTGCCTGACACTGCAGGCAGGTGTTTATTACTGCTGTCTACACATCTAATAGATAGCAGGAACCAATGTGAAGAAATGTGTGCAATTAGTGGATAGCGTGCTGCTTTTTTTATAGAATCTGCTCAATCATAACCAGCGTTTTCACGTGTCCTCTGCCAGTGAGCAGTCACTACCGGAGATGATTGCATCATTCCACTGTGACACTACATGAGAGCCTTTCATTTAGTACCTGTGGATAGAACACTTTGTGTTCATCAGCAGAATGTTGTAGCTACTTCTCTGGGCAGCTGGGGTTCGCCAAAAGATTTGCTGCTGCTGCTGTTGCTTCTGTCATCACCGACACTGTCACCGCCATCTGCACTGTGCATGGGAGGAGGTTGGTCTTCGCCTCCTCGCTTCCTATTTGGGCTGCTGCCAACCACAACACTTCTCGCTCCACCATGTGTACTGTTCTTACGCACCTTGTAGGCCCTGCGCTGTTTTGCCACACAGCCACCGCACAGTTCCTTGACATAAGGCCAAGTTATGCCGAAAATGATCGCCTGGCATGTCGAGCGCGTTATTCTCCCTTGGGAGAGTACATATGTAAATAGTTCTGAAATTGAAGGAACACAAATTGTAAATATTCATTTCAAGTGCAACTTGCATTGTTTAAAATCGTTTATTTATATCTGCATTGTAAATAAAACCATGTGATCCATCTTCAATGCCATCTTTCATCAAAGCAAATGACAGACAAGTACACAGAGCATGGCTTCATGGCACCAAAGTAGCCGTGTGATGTCCACTACATGGGACCCAGTACACTACCAATGGGCCGTTGGCAGATGTTAAATTGCATAAATATGACACGAGCATAATCATATTTTTTTTAACTCGCAGACAACCATTTTTCTTCATCCAGCAACTTAACAGCAAGAAAGATCTCTTGTCTATTATGTAGTTGGCATGTTTGTAGCACAAAACAGTTTCTTTTCATTGACTAGTGCCGTAATAAGATCACAATATAAAGCAGCCATGACATGCTTCTAAGGAACGACAAGTGAGAAAATGCTTGGCACTAAAACGGTATTTCATATAACGGCTGCAAGACCAGCCTGGCAGCGAATGTCAAAATGGCGGCCACATAGATGGCTCCGTTACGTATGTCGCAAACTGTGCTCAACTACAATGGGGACTAGATTGTATTGCTATCATAGGTAAGGACACCTGAAATATAACAGCGACCACCACAAGTAACAGGTGCTTGGTGTGACCAGTGGCTGCGTCATCAAGAATATTGTGATACGCATGCGCAAGCCTGGTCTGCCTGTGTATAAACACACTCCGCCACTTCGTCACACAGCCACCGCAGTTTCTTTCTTCAGCTCAAGCCAGGAGCGCGAGGCAGCGTCAAGCCAGCCCGAAGGGTGGCGGTTGTTCTTCAAGAATGCGTGAAACAGGAACTCGATAAAATGGAGCGCGACCTCGTCGTTGCAAAGGTAACTGAAACTACTGTCTGGTCAAGTCACATGGTCGTAGTGGTTAGAAATGACAAAGTACGCATTTGTTTAGATCCTTCGGATTTGTACAAGGTCTTGCTGAGAGAGCACTATCATATGCCAACATTAGAAAATGTTGTTCCGCGCCTGCATGGGGCAAAATACTTTTCAACTGTAGATGCGTCATCAGGGTTGTGGCAAATTAGGCTTGACGAAGAAAGTTCATTAATATGCACTATGAGCACTCCGTACGACCGCTACAAATTTCTGCGCATGCCCTTTGGGATTGCCTCTGCCCCGGATGTTTTTCAACGGGCAATGCACCAAGTAGTAGAAGGCTTAAGTGGCATCGCCGTTGTAATGGATGACATTCTAGTCTGGGGAACGTCTCAAGAAGAGCATGACAATAACCCAGCAGCTTTACTTGTGCGCTGCAGGGAACACAATGTGAAGCTAAATAAAAAAGTGCCATTTTTTGCAGCCGCAAGTTCGTTACATGGTACATATCCTCACACAAGAAGGACTTTCCCTGGATCCCGGGAGAGTGGAAGACATTTTGCAAGTACCGCCACCGAAAAATTGTAAGGAGCTGCAAGTTTTTCTTGGAATTATTAACTTCGTAGCGCGCTTCATCCCCAACATGTCTTCCCTGTCCGTGCCCCTCTGGGAACTATTGAAAAAGAACACGGCATGTCTCTGGACAGAAGAGACTGAGCAAAGCTTCCAAGGCCTTCGTGCCTGTCTATCAAAGGCACCTGTTCTCGCCTATTTCGAGAAAGAAATACCGCTGACGTTGTCAGCAGATGCAAGCCAGAAAGGGGTGGGGGCAGTTCTTTTGCAAAACGGACACCCAATCGCCTACTCATCACGGTCACTTACCAAAGCGCAAAAGAAACATGTGCAAATCGAGAAAGAAATGCTAGCCATTGTTCGCGGGTGCGCAAGGTTTGAAGACTACTTGCTAGGGCAGCCAGAGGTCATCATCGAATCTGATCATCGCCCCCTAGAGTCATTATTTAAGAAACAGCTGTGCGAGTGCCCGTTACACTTGCAGCATATGAGACTCACTCTTCAGAGGTTCCCCATAAGAGTGACCTACAAGCCAGGAAAAGAACTGTTCCTAGCGGATGTGCTGTCACGCTTTCCAAACAAGACGGAGCTGAAGGAAGAATCGATGGATATGCAGGTACACGCTCTTTCTTAGCTTCCAGTCTCCGATCGGCAACTGCAGGGAATCTGTGAAGATCTACTGAAAGATGCAACAATGACTGAATTGTGTAGCTACGCAAGCAACGAATGGCCCGAGAGCAAGCAACAGGTATCCGAGGCCGTAAGCGCATACTGGAATTACCGCGACAAACTACATGTCGAAGACGGTCTCCTCCTAAGAAGCACCAAACTCGTCGTTCCCCCCAGAAAACGACAAGAGGTACTTCGTCTACTCCACGCGGCATAGGGGGGTGAAGAAAAAATGAAGGCAAGAGCCAAAGAAGTCATGTACTGGCCTGGCATGTCGGCGGATATTGCAGCTCTCGCGAAGACGTGCCTACTTCTTCAAAGGTACAAGAACAGGAACGCCAGGTTACCGATGCTTAGTCACGACATACCTACTCTGCCGTGGCAAGTAGTCGGAGTCGACCTTTTCTACCACGAGAGCGACGAGTACCTTGTTATGGTAAATTTCTATTCTTCTTTTTTCGAGATCAAGCAGATGCGTCGAACAGCAGAAGCAGTGACAAACGTGTGACTGCAGATTTTCGTCACTCATGGCATCCCAGCAAAAATATGCAGTGGTAATGCCCCCCCCCCCCCTTCAATAGCGTGTGCTTCCGCGTTTTTTCCACGCAGTCGGGCATCGTTCACGAGACTTCCAGTCCGCATTACCGTCGCAGCAACGGCATGGCTGAAAGGGCCGTCCGAGAAGCAAAGAAACTGCTCAAGAAGTGCCGGTATGGAACGCTGGAGTTCTACAGTGCCTTGCTAGAATGGAGGAACATGCCAAGGGACGACCGCCTGAAGTCGCCCGCACAACGACTCGTGGGACGCAAGACGAGGACTAAACTGCCAGTACTTGACTACCACCTCGAACTGCAACCCGTGCCAACCGAAATTGTCCGAAAGCGACTCGACGAAACAAGGCGCAAACAACGTGTATTCTACAACAGAACAAGGCGAAGTCTACCGGATATTCACAGGGCCTCCACGGTGACTGTTTATGATACGACACACAGGACATGGGCACCAGCAGTTGTCATAGGCCCGGCAAGTACACCGCGCTCTTATGTTGTTGCAACAGAGAATGGGCAGCATCTACGGCGCACGAGTGAGCACCTGAGATCTACAGAAGGACAAGCTTTCCCCCCGCAGAACGAGTGTACGGACCCCTCCGTCCTCCCCTCAGCCAAGCAACACCGAGCAGCAAGCACCTCAAGAGGCGCTCCGTAGAAGCACACGATAGCGTAGAGAGCCGCAGCGGTATCCTATCCCATAACGCCACACATAGACAGTTCAGTGGAAGCTGTGCAAATTGACCTATTAGCTAGTTGTGCAATCTTTCGTACAATCTTGTTTTTCTTTTTTTTTTCTCAAAGGAAAGAAGATGTGACCAGTGGCTTCGCCATCAAGAATATCTTGATACGCATGTGCAAGCCTGGCCTGCCTGTGTATAAACACACATGCTTCACGCAATAAAGCGCTCTTTCGTTTCCTGCTGATCGGGTGTGTACACTTGGTATTAACAAAAATACCAATTCGGCTACTTTGCGTAGGCAAGAATGGTTATACACTGCAAACATGACATACATATGGCATGAAAATTGATTTCTAGTTATCACTGTATTGTAGTTATTAAGTGCACCTGTATGTGTGCGAAACAATGTCATAGTTGGCGTAAAAGTGATTGCACAGTGTATCTTCCGTGGAAGAACGGCGCACATTGAAACATATCAGTAACAGCAAAACAAAAGTGAACAACACCTAACGAAAATATGGCAAAAAATGTACATATAAGTTATACCATCTCGCTTGGACAATTAAAAGTACACACGAAAGGAAATGAACTTGGGGAAAAAGTACGGTAAGGAACAGAAACGCAAAAATATGGCAAAAATTGTACATATAAGGTATACCGTCTCACTTGGACAAAGAATAATACACATGAAATGAACTTGGGGGAAAAAATACGGTAAGGAACAGAAACGCAAAAATATGACAAAAATTGTAAATATAACTTATACCGTCTCACTTGGACAAAGAATAATACACACTAAATGAACTTGGGGAAAAAAATACGGTAACGAACAGAAACGCGAAAGTTCTACATATAAGTTATATAATGCCTCACTTGGGCAAACTTGCACTACATATGAAAATAAACATACCAGAAATTACCTTGCAAAAAAATATGATTAGGGACAGAAATTACGGAAAACAGCCATATCATCCTTTAGTGCTGCATAAAAAAAAACCCATGCATAGATAGGCAACACTTGTACCTACAAAGCACTAAAGGATGATATGGCAAAAAAAAAAAGCTGCCCCTTATTGCTGAGGCGGCTCGCGCAGGTGGGCGAGGGCAGCCAGCAGCTGGCGCAGCGTGGTCGCAATGAGAGTGGTCGCCTCTCGCGAACCACGCATCTCGGCTACCAGCTGCTCCAGGACTTGCCGCGTCGCCCTCTCTTCTTCCACCAGCTGCGAAACAAATTCGCTTAGTTAGCTACAGGTTATGCAATGTAAATGCTAGATTTGCACTGTTTGCAAGTGTTGCAGTTTCAGCAAGGTTACTCTTGAGGGCAGCGAGATCATTTACATATGACATGACAAATGGCCGTGCAAACGTACATGGTCTGTTATGTTAAAAACGTGTGAAACGTAGCAAATCCTACCAAGCTGCCTCTGCCTGTCAGAAGGCAGTATTGGTGACTAGTTGAATTGTTAAACAAATTATGATCATGCTGTGGCGATACATGCAACCATGGAAATGCTTTGCAAGTTGCTATGTGTTAAAGAACACCTCAAAGGAGATGTATAAACGTGTATGAGCCAATGAGCCAAATGACTACACATGCCTCTCATGTGTAACATGGTTGTAATGTACATTATTACCATGTGCACTAATCACCTCTTCAAAAAATGACCCGGCCAAGTTGTACGCACCTGCCTATGTTGCTGCAGCAACAGCTGGTGGAAGCTTGCGGCCTCCGCGTTTGCCGCCTCAGCTAGCCGGCTCTGCCGGGCATAGTCAGCGGCCGTCCGAGATGCTGCGTCCTCAAGGACCTGTAGTCGGGGTGGCCTGCGGGGCTGCTGCCGAGCTGATGGTCCGTAAAAATAAAATCAGTAAACAGCGGTTAAAAAAACTAATTTCGCTCCATCCTGCGTAGACATTTTACTGGTTCATTATCAGGTGGAAGCCCAGAAAAGTAATTCCAGCAACACACCGTTCACAAAATGAACAGTCAATTTGCATAAACAAAAGGCACTACACCATCATAAAATACTACACTGATAGTACTTTCAGCTTGTACGCTGCATTACAAATGGTGTTAACAGTCAGATTATTGTTCCATTTTGCAGCGGCCCTTAGGCAGGCACTTTTTCTTTGCCATGTAAATAATATAAATACACAATTTCTGTTTCTAAGGTCTTAGTAGATAATGCTTGGAGTGATGTGTTCGTATTGCAATAGCTGCTGAAGTGCCTTACGTGCAGTGCCACTGGTCCCCGGCTCCGTGCCCACCGAGACGCGCGCAGCTGCTGGTGGGGCAGGGGGCACTCCAGCGGACTCCTCACTACTGGCTGCGTCCTCCTGGAACAATAAAGTACAGGACATAATGTGATTAAGTTCCATCAACTGGTTGCAATGTCTATTTCACTTATCACGCAATTCTTAATCCATCATGCGACATACTAGTGCCTTGGAGCTTTGACAACTCGTTGCTAATGCTTTTCGGATTAACGAGTCATGAAATCCACCACAAGGTGTTTCTAACAGCAGTGGGGCAGCATTTCCGTTCTTGCAAAGTACGGATATCATGTGCTGGCATGTGAGTTGAATTGTGAGAAAACACACACAAGCACACAACGGCAAAATATTCACCACGGTGTAGTAACTGCCCGACATCGGTACACATAGCATCGAACATTGCTACTCACCTCAGCATCGCCAGGAAAAAAATCCGCAGGGGCGGAAGCTGGGCCGGTATGGGCGAGCACGGCGAGCACTCGACCCTCCAGGCCGCCCAACTTTCCGCCTCCCGTCTTCCTGCAAATGCATGAACACCGTCAGCTTATACGTTCCGAAGACGTTGCTAGTCACGGGCTCACCTCTTCTCGGCGCCAACCTGCGCCGCGACCTTCTTGCAATCATACGTAAGCCGCGCCCAATAGAGGCGCCAGCGCCGGGCTGTCTTTGCTGCCGGCCCGACGGCGTTCAGGGCGGCGGCAATTTCTTCCCACAGTTTTCTTTTTTGAGCAGCACTCATACTTGGCGAGAGGCTTGTGGAGCCTCTCGCCAAGTACGGATGCTGCTCCATAAACTCCAATAACATAGCGGCCTGCGCGGCCGAAACGCGCGCGTTGTTGCTTGTCTCCGCCATTTCTTTCTCGCGCTCAATTTTCGCCGGACCGCAGCGAATTAATACCAACAAATCGTACCGTTTCAGATATCACTACGTCGTTAAAACATAACGGTTACATTCATTTAATGTGTCGTTATTTTATCACGCCATAAATGCCACGTTATATTTAACACAAGTGAATAACAACAAAAAAGCTTTTCTCGTGCAAATATCCAGCAGAAGTATCTGTACCGCCCGCACGGGGGAATGGATCACTGCGCAGCAGTGTGTGGCAAAGAAACAAAAATGAGCCTCTGTTACAGACCACCCTCGATTTAAATCATGACCTACATTCGGAGACAGTTGCGATCGTTGATAGAAAACGTTTGCTTACCAGCTATCTGTTGAGATGCCTTCCAACCTTCATCGATTCTTCCGTATCCTATGCGAATAAAAGCAAAAGTGAACACCATGCGATCACCCAGATGATCAGATGCTACTGCTCAGTCACTAAGCACAAGAAAGAATGATGTGTTTACTCACCGAGCACTACGCTTTCACAGTCTTCATGATGTTCACAGCTTCCAGAATTCTTCTCGGGCGAAAGTACCGCGTACGGCGAGATTTCATCTAATCACGTTGCGGACAAAAATACACCAAGAGCGGCCCACAGAACCGATCAGCTGTTTTCACATAGCTGCCATCTTAAGTGTGCGTAGCGAAATGGATTGGATGCGGAATTGGCACCTGTGTGGCTATGACTCAAAAAATTAAAATATTTGTGTTTACTTTCAAGTGCGCTTCAACTTCTCTTGCGTTAAAAGATTACAAAGCACTTTTACTCTTAGCGACATACAATTGTTCTTTTATCAGACGTTTATATCTTATGTCACTTGCTATACAGTCCCTTTGCAAATAAAAAACCAGCAAACCTACTTCCGGCAACGATGGAGGCTGCTGATTGGACAGATTGAAAAACGTCGCTGGTTCCCGCCCCCATACGCAGAAACTGTCGCGTCATTTTGACGTCCGGAGTTTGGAACACTTTTTTTTTTGGAATAGAGTTACGTTATCGCGCCCCTGAATTCACGAACACCTTATTTTGCACGGACGGATGTATTCAAGTATTCTTTTTTTTTCCCGAACTATAACATACTGGAATAACTCGTTGCTGCCTGTTTCAATTGATTGATTCATTGTACTATTGTTGTGTCTTACCACCCCACTTGATTGAACAATGCATTGTATCATTGTTGTGTTTAATCGCCCTGCTTGGACCTGATCTAGGTCTGCAGTATAAAATAAATAAATAAATAATCCTAAAGCACACAGTCACACTGTCCACGGTAGCTTCTTTTGTTGGCCAATAAACTGCCTTTCGCAATATTGCTGCGAGGACCATCACACTTGCGTTAAGATGTCGGCTACAGTGGTTCGATGAACACGAAAGCCTATACCTATCACTGAAAATGTCAGTTTGTGCAGCAACTTCGCAAACGTGAGCAGCACAGCATGTTCATTTGAGATCCAAATCCATTTTCATGTGAAACTAGACAATCTCTGTATAGGTGACACGAGTTGCAGAGAAGCTGAATGGAGGGCAGACCACTAAGCACATTCAGGGCTATTTCATTTCGGATCGCTACAATGCTTAGTGGCTGCCTTCGCTAATACGTGAAGAGTGTTCACAGGACACCTGTGTCAGTTATAATTGTGAGGAGCTCAGCAGGTATGGCTGAAATAAAAATAATTATAATGGCCTTTACCTTCAATGAAAAATACAGATTAACCTTTGTTCTTAACAAACCTTGGCTGCAGCTTTCACTGGTATCTTGTTCTTCCTCAATGCGAATAGGGGGGAAGGTGGTGTTGGCTTGGGGCTCAACAGCTAGTGCTGCAGGATCACCTTTACGGAAAGCCGCGGCGATAGGTCTGTCCGCTGTAAACCAGCAGCATTCACTGAAGGTTTGTATGTGCACACTTAAAGCACGCAGCATAATTACCCACAACAAATATGCAAAATGATTTGGTCCAGCACCAATCCTAAATGGTTATGGAAGAACATGGATTACCACAGTGCTGCAACATTTCAAGCTAAAGGCAGACACGTTAGCGTTCTTTCCCTCATAAGTACAATGCCTGTACTTGGTTTGTGTGGCATCCGCATTTTAATGTGGGTGAAAACACCCACGTACTTAGATTTAGGTTCACGTTAAAGAAACCCCAAGTGGTCTAAATTTCCGGAAAACCCCACTACGGCGTGCCTCATAATCAGGAAGTGGTTTTGGCTCGTAAAACTCCATAATTTAATTCTTGTTGGGTGTGGATTCTAGTTTTTTACTCTACATCCTTCATGACTGCCTGCGAAAAGAAAGGTGACATTTACATTTCATTGCGTACAGAATAATTTTTGAGAGGGAAATATTCATGTACTTTCCTCCAGCTAGCGGGCTTCCGCAGAACTGATTTGCCAGAATAATTCTGAATTCTCAATTCTGAAGAATTGACGTAGCTCAATTATATGTTCACGTATTCTCATCTAGCCATGGTGTGAATAGTTTAGAAATATCCTTTGCATTATGGTGGCAGCTGAGAAAAAGTCATGCTCAAGAAAATACAAGAGTGGTAACAGTATGTCGTGACACACCGTTTTGCACATGATACAGCAGTTTCACTGCGGCCGAAAGTGGTCTTCCAATGTGGTCTTCCGCTGAGAGCTTGTCCTTTCCAAACAGCGGCTCTGTTGCAATGAAAATGACACTGCAGGAGATAGCACGCTTTGTTTTGAGACGAGCTGCTATTTGCCAAGTATATGAAATGCGCGGATGACTCCGGAGATTTGTTTCATATTGTGCGCGCATGTACAATCAAGTCGCTCATTTTATTAGCTATAGCCGGGTACAGCCTTAGGACGAAGTGGCAAAACTGTCAAAATATGTCTTCCAACCAACGGTATCGACCGTTTGTGAAGACGTCGTGGTTAATCCCCTAGCGTGGCATCGCAGGTGAGGTAGGGTTTCTGCGGTAGGAACATCTGCAAAATGGTTTTAGCGGCAACATCATTGCAATTGGTCGTTACCAATTACTGGATTCAAGGAGGACCTCTGGATTCGTATTTGAGTTGTATCCGACTGCATTAGATGGAAAACGCAAGTGATATTTAGAATACAGTAAATGCTCGTTAATTCGAACCGCAAGGGGAAGCCGCTTCAGTTCGAATTAATGAAAGTTCGAACTAACGAAAGTGAAGGAGAGCAACAGTACACTGCGATTTGGAAGCAGTAGGGCATGTCAGGAATTTGGCGTGTCAGAAAGTGATGGCCTGTGCCGCGGGCACACGCCATCTTCAAGTCGAAGCTCTGGGTCCGACTGTGCCACACCACCGATGTCCACCCAAATGAACGTTAGCCGAGGCTTAACACCATCACAATGAATCGCGACGGCCGATACCTCCTAAGCTGAAAACAAACGTGCATAACCGATGAAAACTGCCGAGACAAAGACGCTGAACATGTGAAGGTGGCGAAGGTCCCGATTCGTTGGTTCTTGATTGCAAGCGCTGCTGCGACGTACTTGATTCGCTGTGTTTTGGCGCTTGCCGTGCCATCTCCGCACAACATTAGCAGCTGTACAAGATTTGCAAAGCCTCCGAGATTCGCAACGGGCAAGAAGTCTCGGAGGTTACGTAGAACGGAGAGGCGGCAGCCGCCGCTGCCTTCTGGCTGACCCCTCGTCGGTTAGATTATTTTCCGATTTTGCCTTCTCTCGCCGTTCTCTCCGTTTCGGAGGCAATACAGCGTTGTGTGTAGGCAGTAGGCGCGTTTCTCTGGCCGTGTGCCAGGCGAGCGTAGTTCGAATAATCCGTGAGGGAACCTTCTCGCGTTCGAATTAACGGACTTTTTTATACATAGACTTCTGTGTAGCTTGGGCGGACCAAATCGTACAGTTCGAATTATCCATAAATTCGAATTATTGAAGTTCGAATTAACGAGCTTTCACTGTATAGTATACATGCAGTGAACAATGGTGAACTGGACGTCACATAATACACAAAAGGCTACCTTAACTCGTATCGCTGGCGTAGCGAGTATGACGTTTGGCTGCTACGCCTTCTTCGAAGGCCTAGGTAAAGTAGAAAACTTAACAGAGGCAGCTGCAGCCCCTTTATGACTTGCATGGCCGCTCACCACCAGCTCACTTCACGGTGGACACTGCGGCACGCATGCCAATACTTTTGCTCGCACATTTTGAGCTTTCAGCAATAGAAAATCTTTTTGAAGCTTCGTTTTTCACATGAATCGCCATGCGGACTTTGCAAAATATTTGAACACTATTAGGGATCAGGTTGTGACATGAAGGAAAGCATGTTTGCTCGACAATGCTTCGAGTAACGCTTCCTGCACCTCTGCCACATTTACCGAATTTAGTATTAGCACCTCTTTGTTAAAGGGAACTAGCTAGCAGAAACTTGGATTACCTCGATCCCTCCTTGTGATGAAGTAGAGATTCGCGGCCTTCAGAGTGAGTCAGTGATAACTTTATAGAGCTCTAGAAATTGTGTTCTGCTGCTGGGACGGTTTCGTCTGGAGAGTCTTCTTCCTTGTGTCTTCCTCGGAGGGCTTCACGCGCTGCTTGTTCTGTGGATTACATTATTGTTCTGTGGCTTACATTGTGGAATGCCCCTTTGATGTCCAGGGCCATTATTACGTTTATTCCGTACCTACGAATGTTCTGTAGTACTTCCTCATATATTTGGAGGAGTATGTCCTGTGTTGATAGCTTAGGTCTAAATCCGAACATTGTGTGGGGGAGTAGTTCGTTGTCTTCCATGTAGTTTTGTAGCCTTTGGGTTACTACTGGCTCATACAGCTTCCCTAGGCATGACGTAAGCGAGATTGGTCTCAGGTTTTCTTGCCTGGCTTAGGTATCATTACCAGTTCGCCATGTTTCCTCTCTTTCAGGACTGTTTCTGCTTCCCAATGTTTGTTGACGAATTCGGTTAATTCTGTAACCATTTCATCACTGAGGCTGCGGATTAGCCCGTCGTCTATCTTATCCGCACCTGCAGCCGTGTTCCTGGTGGTGCTTCGTATGGCCGCGTAGACCTATTCTTTCGTTATTGGTCTGTCCAGCTTAGCATTCTCATGTCCCCGGTACGTCCCTGTGTAGCTATGCAGGTTCGTATTGCCAAAGAACTTGGCTCACACCTTCTCAAAGAGTTCAAAGTTCGGTCCCGCGTATTGGTGAATTAGCCGGTATATAGCTTTCTTGTTCGCTGACTTGGCTTCGGTCGTGTCGCTGAGTGCTCTTAGGAGATGCCAGGTCTTTGAGGTGCCTAGCGTTCTCTTCAGCGAGTCAGTTACCCCATTTTGTTTCGCCATTTGTGTGGTGTATTCTTTGGCTTTTGCCGTGATCTCGGAGATGTTCAGAAAAATTTTTCAACTGTTTCAACGTGATAGTTGTACCATCCTCAACCAGTGAACTAGACAGTCTTTACACTGTATTCGCTTTATCAGCCTCGAAACTACGCATCCCACGAGGTATGCCATCGACTCCTCTACTTAAGGACTTAAATCTAGGTATTCTGGAGCTTCAATGTTGTGTCCAGAGTTTTGCCTCACTTGCGTCCCGCAAAATGCATTAACAAATAGCCCTCCTCCTTAGAATAGCTGCCATTCTTGCTGAGCCTGAGGAGTTGCGCTCGCGTTGCACTCCTCAAGCTGCATTCAAATTTATAGTCGCGATGCAGGGTTTATTGCATGCAGGGTGGAAAAGAAAAATTCGAAGCCATCCTGGCTAATTCTGCTTCAGAATACGTACTGAAAGTTCTACTTGATGAGAAGTACATCTTGGACCTCTAGGGCTGTTCTTGTCGCTAGAATAGCGACTGTTTGTACAGGCTTCCAAACAGCTTTGTTAAATAAGAATTTTCTAGAACAACTCGGCTGTCGCATTGAAAAATGCGACACTGTCCTCATGAGCGCTCTCAAGCACATGTCTAAGAGCAACGTTCGTTCATGACGTCATGCCGCGAAACCACGTCAATACGGTTTCAACGAACCATGCTGTACGTAGTACGTACGTTTTCTTGAAATTTTTCTCTTCTCTTCAAGCAGACGCAAGCCAGAAGCGGTGTCTTTATGAAAAAAGGGAAAAGGTGGGGCCTACTTTAATTTTATCGTAATGATTTGGATGAAGAACAGAAGCGTTCATATGCGGCGCAAGCTTTATCTCATCCTTCTCGTCGTGTCTCACAAGGGCCCTTATAAACGTGATGTTCACGCAGTTTGTCGGCAAATCATGTTTCTTGCCATTTTTTTTTGGCAAGATAGATGACCTGACCTTTAGTGAAACGGTTTCTTAGATTTTTCAGGAAGTGGGGTACATCGGCCATGAGCCAAAGCTTTCTCTGCGGGTCATAGGGGTGAGGGCAACTGGTTCGTGGCCTGCTATGCTTTCCAGCGGTAATTCTGAATAGCTTTCAAAGTGCCTGATTTGCACTGCCCGTGTCAGACACAATAGCAAGAATACTGAGGCCGATAGGCTCTCATGCCGTAATTAGGTCAACTACTTGAGCTTTCAATCTGGCAGCGTGAATAGAGTTGCCGGTGAAGTGATATCCGATGGTTTCCTTACATTTAGTGGAAAGACCTCCGAACATGAATACCAAACCGTGTATAGCCAAGCAATCGTCAGGTCATGAACGATCGGATAAAGGCAGTGTGGGTGCACCCAAGACATCACAGCGCAAATGGACATATACGAGACCCGACGTGATTTGTATTTAGTCTAGCGCAAAACCGCATGGCGTTCCTCTGGCTTCATGAGACAGCTGCAGAATGGAAATCAATGTAAGGAATGACGCAGCGTAATCTCAGAATAGTGTTAATGGACGAAGCACAATACAGATTGGAGATGCGCAGCATAAGCCATTCAACGAAAACGAAGGAGAAGCAAAGGAAAACATGCGGATATACGTGCTTCACGTATTAGCTGCGTACCGGCGAAAAGAAAGGGAGAGAGTCGCGAATCTTAACTTTCTAAGTCAAACAGACAAGCAGAATCTGACACTAGACAATCTCGAAATATAGCAGGCTTTGGAAATGTTACCTATATATATATATATATATATATATATATATATATATATATATATATATATATATATATATATATATATATATATATATATATATATCTTCAGGAGCTCTGAAATATCAGTAAGCAGACCGGGTCGAAACTTTCCATGCTCGATCTGCCTTCGCAGGGTGCCTTCCGAGGGAAAGGGTGCCAGGTTTTCTGAGGAGATTCTAGTCGTGCGTTCCGCATGCCACCTCAGTGACTTTACAAGTCTGTTAGCTTCCTACCGCGATCCCCGAGTTGACAACTGCTCCAGTGATGACATCCGATCATCACTGAATTTTTTTTTTCATCTGTGCCTTTCCCGCCTCGCTGGTCAAATATCTTTCTTGTTTGCAGCTAGTACATTTCTCTTACCATCCTTTCGATCGCGCTTGGTGCAGCTGTGCGCTCCTGGAGTGCCTGGTGGTATGCTGAAAAAGGAAGTTTTTAGTTTCTGCAAAATATGTGTTGTTTAGTGTCTTTTGAATCCGGATCAGATAGAAATATTGTAGCTAACTGAATAGAATACGAATAGAATACAGAGAGGACAGCATGCAATACAAATAGAATATTTATGTCATTATTCGCTACTTGTGCGTATATTCGAACAAAACGAACATTCATGCGAAACGGGGAAGCAGAAACGCCGAGTGGTGCAAGTACTTCTGTAGTTGTCAAACTACGCAACACAGATGTTCACTAGCGGACGTGCAACTGGAATTATGTATATTAGCTGTTTGACCTTCTTGTAATATTTATAGGAAAAGTGCACTTTACCAACGATGACGACAACCAGAGCTGGGCAAAGATACTTCGCAATTGTATGATGTCTCAGCATAAAAGATACTCTGCCAACAAATGTTTGACGTACAGATACAAGGTATTAACGCAGTTATTGTATCCGATGCGATACTTCCCATTTGCATCTTAAAATAAATGAATAAAATTATGGGGTCTTACTTGCGGAAACCACTTTCTGGTTATGAGGCACGCCGTAGTGGGGGACGCCTGAAATTTAGACCATCTGGGATTCTTTAACGTGCACCTAAATCTAAGTACACGGGTTTTTTTCACATTTCGCCTACATCGAAGTGCTGCCGTCGTGGCCGGGATTCAATCCCGCGACCTCGTGCTTAGCAGCCCAACACCATAGCCACTAAGCAACCGCAGGCGGGTTATCTTAAGATACTTCGATACATTCGCAAATTTCTTACTACTGAGGTTTAGTTTGTCCCGCATTCCAGTAAACGCAAGCGAACTGAGCAACGTAGCGGATAGATGGTAGGCATAAATTTGTGCGCTTTAACAGCTAGTCTCACCTCGTGGGAAAAAGCTGAACCATACAAATGCCGGGCTAACATTGCGTCTACCCAAGTGTATTGTACATGGCTCTTCGTTTAAGTTTTCGGCAGCGGCGAATCATAACACAATTACGCCTCTGAGACATTTTACACCACTAGCGAAAAAAGAATACACTTGGTTACTGCAATACTAGCCTGGTGTTGGCGCAAAACGTAGAAGGGACAGGAGGCGACAAGACAACACCACAAGCGCTGATGGTGAACAACCTTTATTTGAAAGATACACGGCTTCTTATACATTTCTCCACACGTGTCACAGACACGTCGATACACATAATGTGAAACACGCACTTTTTCGCACTCAAGGTAATGATTGCAAAAGCTCAAGTAGTAGTAGTAAACGAGTTTATTGGGGTCCTGAGGAGCTAGGCATGGGGCTAGTTAGGTCCATACCTAGCCGTTGGCTAGTCCCATGCCGGAACAGAGAGGCCATGCCTCTCCTCTCGTTCACGGGCCCTCTGGACAGCCAGGAGCTGGACGTCTTGTTTCGGATCTGTTATGGCCTTGGCCCAGTTTTCTTCTTTGTTGAAATCCTGTAAGACAGGGCACTGCCAGAGCATGTGACTTATTGAGCGAAATTCAATGCCACAATCTGGGCAGAGTGGATCAATGTCCGGGTGAAGCATGTTCAGAGAGCCCCTAGAGGGGTAGGACCCCGTCAGGAGCATGCGGAGCCGGCTAGCTTGTGGTCTGTTGAGCTTATGATGTGGGGAGGGAAAACTCTGCCTATTCCCTCAGTAAAGAGATGCGATTTCGTGAAAAGTAACTAGAGGATCACTGTGGGCGAGCTCTCTCAACTCACCCGAGACACCCTCTCGTCGCGGCATATGATACCTCGCTCACGGTCGTGGCATATCTCATGCGCACAAGAATAACAAGCTGCGAAGCCGGAAGTGGTTCCGTATGTACATAGGACAGCCCACAATATGGAAAAGGTGGCAAATAGACACGGCGTCTCAGTCGTATTTTCGGCTCCTCGAAAACAAGCACAGCTGTGAGCCCGCGTCGCGAGCGAGGGTACGAGGAGCAGCTGCACCAAAGAAAAAAGAAAAGAAAAAAACATGGAAAGCAGTTTGTAAAGTGCTGCACTGGTGTGGCATATGAAATACCTTTGAGCTGCGGGAAAACCTATGTGGGCCAAACGGGTAGATGCGTGAATGACCGTGCAGCTGAACATGCGCGGTCGCTGAAAGAAGGAGGTGCGCATCTTTCGCAACATTGTTCAACTTGCACTGCGTATGAGTGAGCGGCAGAACATTCGCCACGGAAACAATACCTGTACTGCAAGAAGTGTGAACAACAATACCTGTACTGCAAGAAGTGTGAACCACGGTTCGGAGAAATAAAGATCCTTGGCAGAAGCAGGGAAAGAAAGGCACGTGAAGTTTTGGAAGCATTTTATAGAAAGAAGAGAGGAAAGAACTGTTATACCCCTGTCACACGGACGCGGATAAAGTCCTTTTAACTCCCTTCAACCAAGGACGCCTTTATCTCGAGGGAGATGCGTGCTGTGTCACACAGCAGTCCTTTAGCAAAGGAAGTTTAAGGAAGTTCCTAGCGAAAAAAGATGGAAGATCCCCCTTGCAGACTGAAGCGAGTACTCTTGTTCCCAGCGTGCTGAGAATTTCGAGTCAAGAAATCACCCTTATTCTTATTAATTTCGCTTTTACCAGCAAATATAACTGTTTTTATTGCATATAATATAGTTTTTGATCACTGACAAAGATTTGAGTTGAGCAGCTACATTCGACTCTAGAACCGGGCGTTCTCGGAATGGCTGCTGCGTTTGCCCTGACTGCGCCATTTTTTGTTGTTTTGGTCCGCGATCGCACGTCTCGCGCATGCGGAATGAGTGATTCTCGTCTTTCCCAAGACCTTTTAGCAATATATAACGTGTTTCTTTCATGACTGCGTACGAGGTTAGCAGCGCCTAATGGGCCCCCAGCGGCAGCTTTCAAAAGGTCGCTTACAGGCCGCACGGAGCTAACTCCTTTGAGGTGAAACTCCCTTGCGGTCCTTTAAGGGAAGGACGTTTGAAGGAGATCCGAGTTGCTCGTGTGACACGGGTATTAGTGACACTTGCGTGACCCTCTTCAAAAGCGAGATGTCCTATCTAGAACGGTTTGGCAGATGAAGCATTATGGTCATTGTGCGCATGTCTGTTATTTTCCTTACATTTGCTGATTTTCCGGTGAATAAAGATAGATGAAGTTGGCGCTTGTCCTGTGTCTTTCTCCCTCTCGTGATCGTCTTAGTTGGCGCTGTTCCTTCCTAATTCAAGTATGCACCATCTAGCAAAAATGAATGTTGTCCTGAACGTGCCCTTTACCCGCACGCCTCCACCTTATGTTCCCAGACGTTTACACTACCCCTGACTGCCGGTGCTGTGGCATTCACCCGGCTACGCTTCCGCATATGCTGTGGGAGTGCCCAGCACAGTACACACAGACTAACACCACGACCCTCTCGTCAAGGTTGCATGAGGCTCTGTGGAGCTCCGCGCTCGAAGACCAAACCTGGGCGACCCAGCACGTCCGTGAGGCGGCGGTGAGGCACGCCCTCGACGTCCCCTCATGGGAGGCTTCGGCCCGGCCGTCATAGAGTGATGGTTGTACATTCAAAGTTTATTCATCCTCCTCCTCTGTAAGTTCATTTCACATTCATGTTTTTTCCCGATGCTCGCGTCCACTAACGGATAGGATTAACGCTAGGCGTGACTTGCTTCCTGTTGCTAGTTTTCGCCGTGTGTCCCCTCTTGTTGTATTGATTACTCTACAGCACAAGTTCGCCCAATAAAAAGCTAGTTTCGTCATTCGCAGCTTTGCTGCTTT
The DNA here is from genome assembly GCF_038994185.2 of Dermacentor albipictus. Taxonomy (NCBI): domain Eukaryota; kingdom Metazoa; phylum Arthropoda; class Arachnida; order Ixodida; family Ixodidae; genus Dermacentor; species Dermacentor albipictus. The sequence goes on from NW_027225667.1 coordinate 126,020, forward strand.
CTTCGCCGTTGCTACTACGTGGCGTCTGGTGGAGGTGTTAGTGCGTTCATGTAGCGAACGCCCCGGTAAAGCCGCCATCCAAGCCCGAAGTCCCAGGAAAACACCAACGTCGCCCAAGACCAGTGAGGTAGCCGCAGACTGCAAGGACCGGCGTGCTTCAGCAACCCAGAGCCCCCTACCTTCCGTGAACCTACGTCAGAGAATCCGGAAACTTAGCCGAAAACCTTCGAAAGGATATCGACCTTCAACAACTGGACCTCAGAGGATAAGCTACGCCATGTGCACTTCTCCTTGCAAGATGCCGCAATTACTAGGTTCGAGAACAGGGAGTCCACCATTACAACGTGGGACCTGTTCCACAGTACCTTCCTGAGGACCTTGACGAGCGCTGTCCGAAAAGAAAGGGCCGAAGTTCTGCTTGAACTACCCAATGAGACCATCGCAATCTTCACAGAAGAGATGACCCGTCTTTTCCGGCACGCCGACTCGGAAATGTCTGAGGAGAAAAACGTCCGCTTCTTTATGCGAGGCGTAAAGCGAAAACTTTTCGGCCGACTAATCTGCAACCCATAGAAGACGGTAGCTGAGTTCTTGACAGAGGCAATGACAATTGAGAAAACTCTGGAAATGCGCACTAGGCAATATAACCGCCTAGCGCTCACACCGCAGTGCGCCATCCAAGCACTGGGCTTCGGTGACCTCCAAGAGACTATCAGAGCCTTTCTGCGCGAAGAGCTGCGCAACATTTTATCTTCGTCGCGACCTCAGATGTCCTCGGTCACTGACATGGTCAAGGACGAAATTCAACGGTCATGGGCGTTTCCGAAGTGCAGCCCGAATCGCCGCCTACCGTGCCGGAAGCAGTGACCTACGCCGCCGTCGCCCGCCGTCAAGGTCCTCTGCGCCCGCGCAGAGCCTTTGCAACACCGCAATTCCGTCGTCCGCCGCCGCCGCCGCCCCCAGCACGCCCACCCGTAGCCCAGCGCAGCTACGCGAGGAAGACGGATATTTGGCGAGGCCCGGACAACCGCCCACTCTGCTCTCAGTGCGGAGAAGCCGGCCATGTGTACCGCCGATGCCCGTACCGCGGCTTGGGACTGAGAAGGTTCGCCGTCAACGCACCACGTCCATAGTTCGGAGAGCGCCCTCGTGACATCGTCGACTACCTCGCCGCCACTCAGTGGACTTCTGGACGGCCGTCCCGTTCGCGCTCACCAGGCCGCTACCTGCCACTGCAACGCCAACCATACACTTGCCCAGCCCGGGGCCAGTCTGTGAGCCCGTATCCGGAAAACTAAAAGCAGCAAGCGAAGGAGGTGCGGTTGCTGTTGGTCGAACTGACGAAAATAGTCCGACGAAGACGCCGAAAATCTTCTCTCGACGACGTATCAACGAGACACCGCCATCTCGACGAAGCCCGGAAGCAAAAAACACGCCGATGAAGGACGACCTACGACGCGACGTGCCAGCCGCAAGTCAACCCGACGCAGCCGTGATCTGACGCGAAGGCCTAACCGAAACGCAAGGCAACGAACCACCGACCTCGACGCACTTCTTCACGGCCACGCAGTCACCGCCTTGGTGGACACAGGAGCCGACTACTCCGTCATGAGTGAACCCACCATCGCCCAGTTGAAGAAAGTTAAGACTGCATGGGAAAGCCCTCAAAGACCTCGTAATGCGGACTGGAATCTGCACGGCAAGAATTACCGTTCATGACGGCATTTACCCAGCCACATTCCTTATCCTCCAACAGTGTTCACGAGAGATCATTCTCGCCATGGACTTCCTGAACGAACACGGCGCAATAATCGACCTGAGGTCGAAGTCGATAACGCTGTCGGAAGATCAAGCGATACGCCCGGAGAGCTCTCGTAGTCCTTCAGTGTACTCGAAGAACAAGTGAGCTTCCCACCTCGGATTTCCGTCGGCACTTGAACACCCGCAGACGTAAAAGGCGTCATCGAGTGTGATCAACGTCTAGTGCTCAACCGTAAAATTTGCGTCTCGAGAGAGATCGCTCGAATGAACGGAGGGAAAGCGACAGAAAGACAGACAAAGAACTTCATTAATGGTCCTAAGGAACCGGCGTTAGGCTACCTCCCTTTTCAGGGAGTCCCCGTAGCCGTCGCGGGGCGCACCCACGTCGGGGTCGGAACATCGTGGTCCTCCGTCCTGTCGCAGGCCCTCTGGACAGCCTGTAGTTGCTCTGGGAGGTCGCCGCTCTTGAGGGCTGCCTCCCAGTCGGTTAGAGTGGTTAGCGATGAGCTGCGTAACGCACGGCATTGCCAGAGCATATGAGATAAGGAGCAGCACGCCTCCCCACAGTCTGGACAGTGGAGCTCTTTATTAGGCGTGAAGTGACTGAATCGGCCCCTGGAGGGAAATGACCCCGTTTGAGGCCTGCGAAACGCCGACGATTGTGATCTATTACGTTTAGGGTGTTTTAGCGGAAAGGCCTGCCGAGCAAGTTGATAATGTGCCAAGATTTCATGGAAGGTGAGAAGCGAATCCCTGTACAGTCTTAAGTCGCCGCCCGTGAGTCCACCTAAACCACCGCGGTGTGTGAGACCTCGCGCACAGTCATGGGCCAACTCCATTGGCGCTAACAACTTCAGAGTGCACATTGATTCCCACATGGTCCGGGAACCATTTGATGCTATGAAGACCAGCAGCCCCCTCGCTGCCGAGGATGGCCACCGCCTCCTTTGAGATCGAGCCGGACACGATAGCTCGGGCTGCAGATCTGGAGTCTGTAAATATATTGAGACGTAGAGGGTCCTTCAGTGCTTTAGCTATAGCAAACTGCCCGGCTACTGTTACAGAAACCTTCCGCACGGATAGTGATCAGAGCGCTCGTACTGGGCAGCGTCAACGAAACATGCCAGATTTGGAGTGGCCGCAGCCACTTTTAACAGGGAACGAGCCCTGGCTACCCGGCGCCCCACATTGTATTGAGGGTGGACGTTGCGTGGCATGGGATCTACCTTGAACGTATCTCGGACCATGGGTGATAGGGTCACGTTGCGCTCCGTGATTTCCTGGTGACCGCATCCAACGGATTCGACGATGCGTCTCCCCGCTCGCGATGATGAGAGTCGTAGAATTTGGGCCACTCGTTGGGCCTCGATCACCTCTGATAGGGTGTTGTGCATGCCTAGCTGCATGAGACGCGCGGTGCTGGTAGTGAGTGGTAAATCCAGCACGCGCTTGGTGCTTTTGCGCATGAAGGCGTCGATTTTGGCCTCATCCCGTTTAGACCAGCGCAACGCGGAGGCTACATAGTTAACGTGGCTCATCAGAAGCGCGTGTTAGAGTCTGAGTAGATTGCTCTCGCTTAAACCCCCTCTGCGGTACGAGACCGTGAGCAAGGATGCCGCGAGTGTCTCTAGTGTCGATATCAATGATTTGCCTCTTTATAAGTAACATGACGTCATGTGTGGAGAGTGCCGGCCGAAAGCCGACCATGTTGTGAGGGAATAACTCATTGTTTTCTATATGCCTAGATATACGGTTTTGAATGACATGTTCGGCCACCTTACCCACGCAGGACGTGAGGAGATAGGCCGCATGTTCTCCGGCGCAAGAGGTTTGCCTGGTTTCGGGATGAGCACCACTGAGGCTGTCTTCCAGGAGTCGAGGACGAGGCCCGTTTCCCAAATTTTACTGACCTCCCCGGTGACCAGCGCAACTGATTGTTCGTCCAAGTTGCGGGGGAGCTTATTGGAGATGCCATCCGGGCCCGATGCAGAGCGACCGTTGAGCGTTTGGAGCACCTCCCAGATTTCGGATTCAGTGAAGGGTGCGTCGAGCTCCCCCACCGCTCCCCACCGATAACGAGGATAAAACCCGTCACCGGAGTGGCCCAGCGGAAGATACTTTTCGACCAACTCTTGCAGGAGGACGTGTTCAAGTATGCCCGCCGCCTTTTGATTATCAACTATGGGATCGATGGCTAGTCTCTGATTGCTTTTGCTTTGCGAATCGTCGAGTAAGTGTTTGAGCAGGTTGCGTTTGCCCCCCGTTCTCATCTGCCCATCAACCGAGGAGCACACTTCATTCCATTGTTGTTTGGACAGTTCGATGGAATGAGTTTCTATTGTACGATTGAGCTCCGCAATTTTCTTACGAAGTCGGCGGTGGAGTCTGTCCGTTCTCCAGCGGCGCAGGATGGAGTTTTTGGCTTCTAGGAGGTACGCAAGGCGCGCGTCCATACGATCTACCTTTAGGTCGGTCTTAACCACCTTGGTCGCAGCTTGTACGTCCTTCTGCAGTCTTGTGAACAGACTATCGAGATTATCGTAGTCGGTCTGGTTGGCCTTCCGTATTGTCCGGAAGGCATCCCAATCCGTCACAATAAATTACCTGGTAGGGGCTGTGCTAATCGTTAGCGTAAGCTCCGCAATCAAATGGTCGCTGCCCAGGTTCTCTTGCAAATTTTGCCATCCTGCTCCGGGGGCGTTCTTGACGAACGCCAGGTCCGGAGTGGTGTCTCGGACTGCCGACGTGCCGGTTCGCGTCGGGTATTGAGCATCCGTAATCAATTCCAGTGAGCAGTCAGCAACTGCCTGGACAAGGAGATTGCACTTGGTGGATTGGCGGGGGTATCCCCAGGCATTGTGGAGGGCATTGAAGTCACCCGCTATCACTATGGGGGCCCCCTTGCTCAGGGCCACTGCCTGTCATGATCGTGGCGAATACCTGCCGTTGATCCGACGGTGAGCTGTATATGTTTAAACGGAAGACACTGTTCTTAAGCCAATTGTTAGGAATAATCTCGACCATAATGATTTCCGCCCCAGTTTTGCCAATGGGTAATTTGTGTACTTGAAAGGAGCACTTCCGTGCGACCAAGGTTGCTAAACCCCGCTTTCCTTCCTCCCGTATCGATACAACCCGGTATCCCGGGAAGGTGGGCGTCATCGAGAGTTTCTTGTAAAAGAATTACGTGCGGTTTGACCGCCTGTGCCGAAACGAATCGCTGCAGCTGAGCTTTGCGTCGTTGAAAACTGGCACAGTTCCACTGCCATACAACCAACTTATTGGGATTGACCGATATGCTACGTTATTGCCTTGGATTGGCCATTCCACTGTCTTGTTGACGGGGACGGCGCTTGCGGGTAAAGTGCCCGACGGGGCTCCCTCGAAGGCTGTCTAGCCGTAGGTAACGCGGCCTGTGCACTTTCCAGGGACGCCATCCTTTTAAGGAGGGCAGCCTTGCTTTCAGCGAGCTGCTGAATTGCCCGCTGCATGCTTTCTAAGTCTTTGTTATTGGACTCGGTCTCCATAGAGTCAGTGTCCCCCTCTGGGGGCGCGGCCCTACGTTTACTCGAGCGCGCCTGTGGCTGGGCACCTGCTGCTTCTCGACTTGCGAGGGGTACGCCTTACGGAAAGACTCAAAGTCGGCCCTTATCTGCTGCATTTCTTCTTTGAGTCAAGCGTTCTCTTGCATAAGTTGAGCGACTCTGGGATCAACTTTATGCTCTGGCAATGCTACCTGCGTTACCTTTGAAGCCGGCGTCGTCTGCTTCGACTTGACACGATCAGCCCAGGTTGGCGTTTTCTGGATCCGAACCCGTGAGGTAGAGCGCCCTCCGGAGAGGCTGCGTTGCCGACCAGAGGGCGTGACGGTGCGCTCCCTCCTGGGGGCTCCCGCCACGCTGTAGCCACGTGGCCCGTTCTCCTTGGCCAGCTGTTGCTGCTGGTGCTTGTTCTTGGCGGGCTTACGGCGCCGTCGGCGTCTGCGTACGACGTATGGGACTTGAAAGCGCTGCTTACACGTTTTGTCCGCCGTACGATGCGGGCCTCCGCCAAGGGCGCACTTCGGCGAACACTGCTGGTCATCGGGTGGTTAGGTTAGTCCGCAGCCCCAGCAATCCTCATTGGAGGGGTTGGGGCAGACGTCCGCGCGATGTCCCAAGCCGCCACACGCGTAGCACACCTCGGTTTGGCGTTTGTAGAGCGTGCAGCGCAGAAGACTGACGCCACACATGACATAGTAAGGCACTTTCATGCCGTTGAGGACGACCACTGTGGTGGTGTTCCTAATTCGTTTGACTTCCAGAGCCTTCGGGTTACGATGGTTGAGGATCGTGCGCTGGAGTTGGGCCTCGCTGATGTCTGCGTCGACCCCTCGTATGACCCCTTTGCAGGTGTGGTCTGGGCCGTTATGTATGCGGCCACTTTGTATAGTCCTTCGCTTATGCGGATTTGCTGTATTCCTGCATAAGCGGCGGCGTTCTTCGTCTCCGGGGTGGAGACGACGAGAACGTTTTGAGTGAAATTGGGGCAGATTACGTCGCCCTCAGTTTCTGTGAGAGCTAGTGCAGCCGCCATGGCCAAGGCTTGATTCAGCTTGATTTGCTTACCTTCTTGACGTCCAGCCCGCCCCTTGGGCGGACAATAATTCTTATGTGCTCCCTAGGTAGTCTAAGGAGCCTCGACGAGGCTGCGAGACGTTGCAACACGCCTTGCGGGGCAGCCGTGCGGCAGCCACCCTTCGAGCCCACGTGGGTTTTCTTGCTCGTTGAAACTGGTGTTTCTTGCTGGGCTTTCTTGTTCTTACCCAACGCTGACGTCCAGCCTGGGCTGTTGGCTTCTTTGGAGGAGATTTCCTCTCCTACGACCATTTCTACTTCGGGCATAATGCCCCTCTTCGTCGGGCTAGGCCTAAGCCTAACCGCGCCTAGCGTCGCCGCGGCGCGGTCGACACAAAAAAGTTCTACAATTTCCGCGCAAAGGCCACTCACCGAAGGAAGTCCTCAGAAGAAACCGTGTCGAATGGCGTGCATTTCCGCGGTAGGTTACACAAAAAGCAGACCGAAAATATTTAAGAAAGCGGGAGCCGATCTTTCCACGTCCGCACTAGTCGGCGCCTTCTTCTTCCAGGGAAAGCGAAAGTGATGGTGACAAACTTCAGCCAGGAGTTCAAGCACATCAACAATAGCACGACGATCGCGTACATTCCAGAAATCGTGGAAACCAGGAATGCGTTTGTCCTGTCGTATTTTGCCGCATCAACCTCAACGACCATAGTTCCCGAACCAGACTTCACGACATAAATCCAAATCTCCCCATGATTAGAAGCAACAGCTCAGCAGTCTGCTCCGATGATACAAAGATTGCTTTTCGACGTCATCGAGGATTCGACAAACACCAGTCGCCAAGCATCGCATAATCACCGAGGAGTACGCTCGACCACTTCGCCAGAGCCCTTACCGAGTTTCGCCGCGAGAACGTGAAGCTATAAGAGAACAAGTCGACGAAATGCTGGGCAACGACATCATCCAGCCGTCGAAAAGCCCGTGGGCCTCTCCTGCAGTGTTGGCGAAGAACGACGGAACACTGCATTTCTGCGTCGATTATCGTCGACTGCATAAGATCACAAAGAAGGACGTATGCCCCCACCGACGGATAGATGACGCATTGGATCGGCGCTGCAAGGCTAAATACTTTTCGTCGGTGGACCTGAAGTCTGGCTACTAGCAAATAGAAGTAGTAGAAATTCCGCCCTAACCTTTATGGCAGGCCATTCAAAATCGTAAGCGATCATCACGTGTGTTGTTGGCTAGCGAACGTAAAGTACCCTTCAGGACGGCTGCCGCGGTGCAGCCTCAGACTGTAAGAATCACTGTAACGTTACACTGTAACGTGTAACGTTACATCACTGTAACGTATGAGTCCGGACGAAAACACTCTGATGCCGAGTGTCAATCACGCGCCCCCCATTAACCCGCCGCCGCAAAATGACGAGGATGACACCTTCCTCAGAATAATAAGAGCGGAAGACTTCGCTGAAAAGCAACGAGCATACCCGGAGCTAAAAGGCCTCGTCGAGTATTTGGAAGGGAACACCGGTGTTGTTCTTAAGGCATTTAGGCGAGGATTGTCTTCGATTTTGCTTCAAAACAGCGTACTAGTAAAGAAGACCTTCTCACCAGTCCACACCAACTTCTTTCTTGTTCGCTCAACACTCCGTCTAGAAGTACTGCACGCCCTACATGACGATCCGACCGCTCGGCTATTCGGATTCTCCTGGACGCTATCGAGGATACAGGAAGAGTATTACTGGCCGCGCCTGACCGCCGACGTTGCCCGTTACGTCAAGACATGCCGAGACTGTCTGCGATACAAGACACCACCAACAAGGTCAGCGGGATTACTACAGTCGATCGAGCCTCCTTGCCGATTATTTCAGCAGATCAGGAATGACTTGTTGGGACCTCTTACGACGTCAACATCCGGAAATAAGTGGATCGTCGTGGCGACAGACTACCTCACTCGCTTCCCTGAAACGAAAGCACTGCCGATAGGCAGTGCAGCCGAAGTGGCGAAATTCTTCGTTGAGAACATGCGACATGGCGCCCCAGAAGTCCTCTTCACCGACAGGGGAATGGCCTTTACAGCGGAGCTCTCCCAAGCCATTCTGCAATACAGCCAGACAAGCCACAGGAGGACAACTGCCTACCACCCGCACGCCAATGGTCTTAGGAAGCACCTGAATAAGACATTTGGCGATATGTTAGCAATGTACGTCGACGTCGAACACACGACCTGGGATACCGTCATGCCGTACGTAACGTTCGCTTACAACACGGCTGTGCAAGAAACAACATAGATCATGCCGTTCAAGTTGGTTTACGGCAAGAACCCGACGACGACCCTCGACGCCATGCTGGCGCACGTAAGCGACGAAGAGAACCTTGACGTCGCCACTTAGATGCAGCGCGCCGAAGCCCGACAACTCGCTTGCGTGCGGATCAATTACCAGCAGAGGAGCGACAGCCGACACTAGAACCTTCGATGCCGCTACGTCGAGTACCAGTCCGGCGACCCTGCTTCGGTTTGGACCCCCATACGCCGACGAGGAGTCGATGAGAAACAATTACTCCATTTCGGCGCCTACAAGATCATCCGGCGCATTGACGCACTCGACTGTGCCTGTGCTGTTTGTAGTGGCTGCACGTCTACCGATAACCTACACGTGCGCTACTGCGACACGCCCCTTTGATAAGAGCTTATATACCGCGGCGCCGAGCGTAGCCGGCGCACTTCTTCCCAGCTTATCACAGTCGGCGGCCCAGCTGTGCTGGTGTTCGCCAGTCACCTTGTCAATGGAATAAAGCAATTCCATTGCGTACTGTCCCTGCAACCGCCTGGTTCCTGCCTTCCTGGAAGAACACCACATAAGGCGACGAGGATGGGCTCCCGATACGCCTACATCGAAGTCAAGCGAGTTGAGGGAAGTTTTGAGCAAACGCCTGTCGCCAAAGCCATCCGTTATTGCCGAGAGAGCCAAGTTTTATCGCGCCGTGCAGGGCGAAACGCACACGATAGCTCAGTTTGTAGAAGAGATACGCAGGCTAGCTCAAACCTGCGATTTCGGTTCTTTTCTCGACGATGCGCTTCGCGACAAGTTTGTGTGTGGCATGCGGCGAATAGATATCCAGAGACAGCTGTTCGTCGAGGACAAGCACTTAACTTTCCAGAAGGCAGTTGACCGTGCTCTGGCGTCCGAGGCCGCAATGAACAATGCAGTGACAGCCCATGATTTATCAGATAGCGGTGGCCTAGTTCACCGAATGCAGAGCGGAAAGCAGAAGAATAAGTACGCAAGTAAACGTGCCAAATCCCAGCAGTGTTATCGCTGTGGTTCTTTTAAGCACGATGCGCAAGCGTGTCCGCACGTACGAGCTACTTGCTTCGAATGTAACCGGCAGGGGCACATACGCAGAATGTGCAGAGCAAGAGCGGAACCAAAAAACCAGAAGCAGTGTATGCGCACGCTTGAGTGCAAGACCCAGCACAACTTCACTAAGCTCAAGAGTGTCGACGTGTCACGAACGGCACCCATAATGGTAGGCGTAAATGTAGAAGGAACTACCGTAAACATGGAGCTCGACACTGGAGCAGCAGTATCGGTCATGTCGCACCATCAGGCTAAAGTGTACTTTCCTGGTGTTCGTTTGCAACCAACAAAGATGCAACTGAAGACGTACACAGGGGAAACCGTAAAGCCTATAGGAGTAATGGATGTGCTGGTCCGCCACAATAACCAAGAGGCACGATTGCCGCTTTACATTGTTCCGCAAGGCGGCATACCGCTCTTAGGTCGCAACTGGCTACAGCATATCAGGGTAGACTGGGGTGGCATTCGAGGTCTTTGCAAGGTGTCCACTGCGTCAGGCAGTCCACCTGCAGCACTAGAAACGCTGCTACGGAAAAACGAAGACCTGTTTAAGGATGAGTTAGGGACCATACAAGGAGAGCAGGCAAGCTTCATGTTTAAGGATGACCAAGTGCCTCGTTTTCTAAAAGCACGGAGTGTGCCTTTCGCTCTTGTGAAAAGGGTAGAGGCTGAATTGGAAAAGCTCGAGAAGTTGAGAATCATTTCTCGTGTCGCCAGTAGCAAGTATGCTACGCCAATTGTTCCCGTAGTAAAGGGCGACGGGTCGATTAGAATCTGTGGAGATTACAAACTCACGCTGATGTAGATGTAGAAACGTACCCGCTTCCAAAGCTGGATGAGCTTTTGGCAGCATTAGCTGGCGGTCAGAAATTCTCCAAAATTGATTTAAGTCGGGCTTATGAGCAAGTCGAGATGGACGAGGAATCCAAAGCCTACCTGACCTTGAACACGTCCAAGGGCTTATATGTTGTTAACCGTTTGCCTTTTGACATCGCCTCAGCGCCGGCGATCTTTCAGAAGATCATGGATAATATTCTGAAGGGCCTTGACGGAGTTACTTGTTACATCGATGACATCATGGTCACCGGAAAGACTGAACAGGAGCACCTAAATAATTTGGAGGCGGTATTGAGGCGGTTATCAGACAGAGGCATCCGGGTAAAGAAAGAAAAATGCGAGTTTTTCAAAGACAAGTTGCAGTACTTGGGACATGTCATTAGCGCGCACGGAATTGAACCGGCAACTGACAAGCTAGAAGCCATCGCAAAGGCTCCCCGCCCCACGGATAAGCAGCAATTGCATTCACTGTTGGGCTTGATAAACTACTATGGCAAGTTTGTTCCTAACCTGTCAAACGTCGTTTTACCCCTAAACAGATTGCTGCGACTCGATGTTCCCTGCGCCTGGAGTGAGGAGTGCGAAGCAGCCTTCTCGCATATCAAGCAGCTGCTGTCGCAGCCACCGGTTCTCGCTCACTACGACCCCAGTGCGCCCCTACAACTGTCGTGTGATGCATCGGCATACGGTATAGGAGCTGTCATCTCTCATGTGGAGCCAAATGGTCAGTGTCATCCGGTTGCGTACGCATCACGTACCTTATCTTCAGCGGAGGTCAACTACAGTCAACTGGAAAAAGAGGCGCTCGCTCTAGTTTTCGGCGTCAAACGTTTCCACTACTATCTTTTCGGGCGTTCATTTGTTCTCGTTACTGACCACAAACCCTTGCAGACAATTTTCGGTCCCAAGACGGGAATACCAACTGCTGCCGCAGCTAGACTGCAACGCTGGGCTTTAGTTCTGTCTGCTTACAATTTTACTTTGAAGTATAAGCCATCGAGTCAAAACGACGAAGCAGATTGCTTATCTCGATTGCCTGTGCCAAGTGAAAGTGAAGAATGCTCGGATGACCAGTTTTATCTCCTACGCATGCAGTCCTTGCCAATTAACTGTCGCGTTGTGGCACGCGAAACGGCCCGAGATCCGATTCTAAAGATAGTCATGCAGCACGTAATGAGCGGTTGGCCTGAGACCATCGTGAGTGAAGAAATGAAGCCGTTTTTTCACAGACGCTGTGAACTTTCTGCACAGCTAGGGTGTCTTCTTGGAATGCGTGTCGTTATTCCTCGGAAACACCAGTCGCAGATGCTCGAAGAATTGCACCAGGGACATCCTGGAATTGTTCGGATGAAATAACTAGCACGTAGTTACGTGTGGTGGCCAGGCATCGATCGCGACATTGAGACCCAAGTGCGTTCTTGCAACCCCTGTTTAACTCAACGCGCGATGCCTTGCCCGGCTCCTTTGCACCCGTGGGCATGGCCAACCAGACCATGGGAACGTCTGCATATCGATTTTGCAGGAACTTTCAAGGGTGCCATGTTCCTGGTTGTGGTCGACGCTCACTCCAAGTGGCCGGAGGTGTGCCAAATGCGAGACACGTACGCGGAAAACACAGTAAACCGTCTCCACGAAATGTTCTGCAGGTTTGGTTACCCTGAAGTTGTGGTATCTGACAATGGACCGCAGTTCATCTCAGCTGTGTTTTCAAACTACCTTAAGAGCATTGGCACGCGCCATGTAAGGACGTCAGCCTACCATCCGAGCAGTAATGGACAAGCTGAACGATTTGTCCAAACTTTGAAAGCGGCACTGCGGAAAAGTACTGCCGCGAGCTTAAGCACCACGTTGGGAGAGCTTTTGTTGTCTTACAGGAACACTCCACATGCCACCACGGGCGAGGCGCCGGCCACTCTCCTGCCACAGCGTAGACTCCGCACCCGTCTAGATGCCGTCAAGCCCTCGCTGCAGCAGGTTTCGACGCGGCAGTTCGTCCAGACAGTGCGTCGCAAGCAGCGCGCACGTGAACTCGCTGTGGGTGAAAGTGTTCTTGTGCGAAATTTCAGACGCGGTGCAAAGTGGTTGCCTGGGATTGTGCTAGGGCGGACTGGACCTGTTTCATACAGAGTTCGTGTGGAAACCGGTCGAGGTGTGTTTGCCTGGAAGCGCCACCAGAACCACATAATTCAAGCCAGGGATATGGACTTTCCGTACATCCCTGAACAGCGAGACGACCCCGAGCAGCCGCGATCCGACAGCCCCGACCCGGTGCAGCCAGCTGCGTCTTCTCTTTCAGCCACGGCCACGGAGCAAGAAATATAGGAGTGGAAACTCCGCTGTTTGCGGCGACCAGAAAAGGTCACAAGCCCGCGGATATATTTTCATGCTGGCGGCACCTGGCGGCATGGGAAGAAATTACCGCTGTTTCGGTTGCCAGGGCAACCGGTCGAGTGTTGCTCCCGTTCGGCCGCGCGCGCCTGACTTCTACTGAGGGCACTCTCGCGCGCTTCTTTACCGCTTGTAGCCCGAAAAGCAACTGCTGCTACGCTTCAGCCATTTGAGCACAGTAAAAAATAAAACGCGTTTTCCATGACAGCTATACGATGATACGTAGCTTCTGGTTGTAGCCAGGGCTATCTTGCTCCGTGGCGGGCGGTTTTCGGCTTTTTGCGCTTGCGAAACTGATGGCTATCTCGTTCCTAATCGCTCAAAGGGCGACCGCTTCTTTCTCGCTCTAGTGCTCACAGGGGTGCGCTTAGGAAGGATGCCGCCGTGCATGTGTTTCCGTTCCTTTTCTTTTTTATAAGACTCGCGAAAACTAGTTGCCCTAGCTGCTTGGCGATAAGAGGAAGATTAGCGGAAGTTTGCCACACGTGTTGCTTTTTTTGATGGGCACACAACAAAACAGTTTTCTTGAGTGCGCGCACCTACGCAGTTCGGTTACGGCGTGCCCGCTGAAGCAAACCCTTATGAAAATATGAGATGAGTTTCACATGAAAGTCTGACGAGTTTTGACATCACAGCCATTAGACTTTCTGATGAGTTTCTTTGGAATTTTCTGATGTATTCCTAATGTCATTCTATAACATATTGGCCACCGTCTTTCTGTAGAACTCTTGACGAGTGCTTTTCTTGTGAGCATGAAATGTCTTCCTAATGTGCGCTCCAAAGCAGTTTTCTTGTGACTTTCTCACGTCTTCCTAGCGAATCTCTAATGAGCTTATACATTAGACTGCCGGTGCTCGTATTACTCCTATAACAAAATTGGCCACCACGTGTGGTAACATTTTCTCATGTGTCCCAATGGCAGTCAGACCTTATTTAAATATGTTACCTGTGCGTGACTATCTTTGGTGCTATATATATGCAGCCTGTATGCATGTATGTCCAGTGAAGATGCAGCACTTCTGACATGTACATGGGCCCTACATATGCTGCATGTTAGACATTACTCAACGAAAGAAATTTAACAAAAACATTTATTGGGCATATCAATGCTTCCTTAAATGCAGAAGGAGGTTAAATGAAAGGAAAACACAGTATCAGCCTGGTTACGGATGTGATATCTCCCTTTCATTTAATCTCGCTACTTATCACTGAGGAGAGGCTGTTCTTGAGGTGGAGTGTCGTCATCTTGAAGTGCATGTGTACCCTGCATGGTAGAAAGGACAGATAATTAACAAAACTTGGCAATCAACCACAGAAATACACGCTGTATCACTTGCTGCAAAACGGTCTGGAGACGTTATAGCTAGTTCTGCGAAAAATTTATGTGGTGTCGGTTCACACAAAGTTGAGGAACCACTGTGTGGCCTTTGGGTGCAGCAGTAACTACAGTAAGCAGAAATTGCTCTTGGCTGAACAAATGTGCAACATGGATCAGCTGTGGCGTGTGTACATGTCGTGAACTACTTCAGCTATATCGGTTTCCACTTGACAAAGGACAGCAGTGTCTGTGGATTGCTAGCGTGAATGAGAAATTCTCACTAATTACTTGGCATGGAAATGAGCGTAGGAGTGTTTGTGTATGGGCAACCCAATGCATCCCAGAGACATCAAGGTGCCAGTCGTTATACAATATTTGCATCAGCTACGGGCACAGTTCTCATACATTCCAAGCCTACTATGTCATGCATGTGTTGGCCTCCTGAATGATGGCATATATCCCATTCAAGAAATACACCACACCATGTCTGGGGTTTTTTATAATTTACACCCGAGCACTGCTTTCAGAGGGAGGGCACAAGTTGAAAAACAAATGCGTAGAAGCATGACAAACAAGCTTGCATAAAAATAATTTAATAAATAAGCATGGTGGTTGCTATGCCACGTCATTAGAGAGTATTCCTCTTTGTCATGCAATCATAATGAGCGTCGACTGACACACGTCCCATTTTTGGCTGTGGTATTCTTCACTGATTTTGTTGTATCAGTCGGTTGCCATAGGCGAACGAAACAGATAAACAAGCTAAATCCAGTGCACAGCTTGTCGTGTCAATGCATGGTCAAATAAGACGAGCACACTGGTCCTTTGAGTGAATTATGGTGTTCTCCTAGGCGCATGCTGAGGCACCGGCTAGTCAGCGTGCTCGATGTACATTGGACCAAATATGCACGTGATCAAAAGAGTAGCCTACATTATTAACCCTGAAAGATACGAGACAAATTTTGGGTATTTTTAACTAAGCAAGCCTCCAATGCCTGGGTGCCTTTGTCAATTCACTTGTGGACTGCAATGCACGTATATTTTCAGCAAAAATAAATTAGGCAGCATATGCACAACAGTCATGTTGTATGGTCTCCCTTCCCTCGCTGCGCAAATTTTGTCCTGAAAAGTTACATGAACTGATTGAATTGAAAATTGAATCGAGAAATGCAAGGAGGCAAGCGAGGCTTGCTTGGTTAAAGGTAGCACCAAATTTGTCCAGTGCGTGTCAGAGGCACTGTGCTGTATTCCTTTCACACGTGGTCAAATGTACATAGCGCAGACTGGCTGGTGCCTAAATATGTACCTGTGAGATCACCATATTTCATTCAAAAGACCAGTATGCTCGTCCGACTTGGCCACACATATCTGCAATGGGGCTTCAGGCCAGATTAGGATTGTTTATCTGTTTTCACCCATGGCTGAAAATTGGCAAGAGAAATCAGTCAGGCGCACCACATAAATAAGAATA
Source organism: Dermacentor albipictus (assembly GCF_038994185.2). NCBI lineage: Eukaryota > Metazoa > Arthropoda > Arachnida > Ixodida > Ixodidae > Dermacentor > Dermacentor albipictus. Next base: position 141,722 of record NW_027225667.1, read on the forward strand.
AGTGTGAGCCAGCCCCCATTATCAATGCGTGAAGAAAGGCATCCTTTGTAGATTACAAGGGATAGAAATTAGTCTGTGCCTATTTACTTCTTTTTATGCAGACACCATTTACCATGATTTTATGCCTTTGAATTATAACTTCTGCCATCCCTCTCAAATTAACTGGTGCACAACACAAGTGCACATCCAGTGCTATTTTTGTTAGTCCTTCCAACAACTTAAACAGTCAGTTGTTAGCCAAGGTCATGTTGCATAGTCTCCCTTCTCTCACTGCGTAAATTTTGTCCTGAAATGTTACATGAACTGATTGGTAAATTCAAATGGACACTACAAGTTTCGCCGAGTGGACACAGCTGGTTCTCAGAAATGCACAAAAACAGCGATGGGTATCTGTTGGCATCCTGTAGTGTGTGCAAACTAGCTGTGACATTGCTGCAGTAAACACACTCACAACTGCTACAATGCCTACCAGCACGAATAAGGGCAGCTTGCAAAGAAAAGAATACGAAGAAAGTGAGAGAAAAAATAGAAAGCTTACCAGAAAACACCTCTCTACTTAAGTAACTGCAGCACAATGAATACTGGCCTTCCTATTTCATTTCAAGAAATTCTAGTTCATCAAATGTGTATTTGCCAGTGACAGTTATTCTGAGAACAAGACAGACATGATTGTAAATATCAATGTTAAACAATGGTAGGCACACTGCGTGCTTAGACCTGTGACATATATGGCACACTACACTTCGAATTCTTACATGGACAAAAACAGCACATGTGTGTATCATAAGCAGAAAGGAAAACAGGGAAATATGGGCTACAGCATAAGAAACAGTTCCAAACAAATAAAACCAAGATAAAAAGAAACATACTGTGTAATAGGCAAAAATAAAATGGACTTGCAGCCAAGCAATTGATGCGAGAAAAATACTAAACGTCAGGACATGCGACGTGTAGATTTAACAGAACAAGATAATGTGTGCATAATATCTACAAACACAAATAAGCAGCAAGTGGAATGATGTTGCAGAAATATTTAGCCTATTTAGCAAGATGCATTAAGTAATATGTCGATACACTTATCCACTAATGATACCGAGATCCTACTTTTGTGAACACGTACACTTAAAGCATACCTGACATATCCATCCAGATTACACGCCGTGTTGCTGCAGCCATGGCCACGGGTTATGTGGACACTGTTGTGGGTCACGGCTTCACCACTACAAAGAGAATTCTGTGTTAACTTAAAGCTGTGGCACAGTAAGACTATCACATAGTGAACACATGCAAGGAGCATGTAAAAACAGTCATGAAAACAATGCCTGCACTGGTGCAGGGTGGCAACAGAGCACATAGTCAAAGTTACTGATGAATGTCACGATAACAGGGACCCCTTCAACAAGGCAAAATTTCACACGCAGGAGCAGCAGCACATTACATGAATGTTTGTTTACATAACGATTCTAGAGTTTCTTTCATAACTTTAAGTAACTATCCCTTGTAATGTTTACTTACGTCGAAGTTATGGCAACACCCCTTCAAAACAAACCTGTACTAGTAGCACGCTGTGATTGCTTACATTTTTTTCCCCAATACTGCTCGTAAATCGAAAACCTTGTAAGCAGAGATGATCTACAACGTCGAATCATTTATAAGCGAGGAAACGTCATAGCAGTAAGAATCGGTCAAGAGGTAGATGAGTCGTTATCATGCGACTTCAGCAGAAAAACGGGAGCTCACGCACAAGCGCGCATAATGAACACGATTATTTCTCTGATGAGTAATCTTTCTCATCAGAAGAAAACGCTTATCAAGATTTTCAATTCTGCATTATGGCAATTAATTCGCGCAACTAAACTCTGACACCCAGCAAGCATCGGCATAGGTTTCACTGTTGTCGTGGGAGTTCTCTTTCCGACGTTCGCAAGGCACCCTATGCCCACACGAGAAGCACGCACAACACGTGTGTAGTTAGCAAGCACGGTTACTCACTTTTTGAACGGCCCGACGCGGTCGAAAAGCGCCCTCCAAGTTGCCAGTGCTTCGATGCTACTCCCAGCAGACATACCGGTGCATAGTGGACGAGCAGTGGCACGCTAACAACACGCATTATTTCTTCGCGACGTCCACCCAACTTTCCACGACAACCAGAGACAAAGGGAACGCACTCCACAGCATGAACATCGTTGGTCCACATTTCGCTGGCGCGCCACGCACACGGCGAGTTTGCAGCGAGACACAAGCTGTCTGTGGCGCTTGTGCGCACGCGAACTAAGTCACATTTGGTTACAGCAAACACAAAAACACACGATCTAACAAGCACATCGTTACAGCAAGGTCGATTCAAATAGGTCGCGAAGCTTCGGGCGAAAAGCGGTTCAGTACAGATTGCCACCGACATCAGCATGGGGGGTTATGGGAGCAGCGATTGAAGCGCGACTAGGTTTGGAGGGAACAAACATTGGGAAAGAAAAACGCGTTTTTTTAATTCAAACGAGACACAGTTAGATTCATTCAACGAAAATAAAATTCCTATTCAATTTTATATATTCGTGACGAGTTAAGAAAATACAAGTTTAATTTTATTATTATTAATAAATGCATTTCTTTTCAGCGCCCATCGCTACAGGGGCCGTTGACGCCACTATCACTCGCAATGCAATGCACGTCTTGAAATGGGCAGAAAGGCGCACTCGTATCACCTGTCGAAATACGCCCCCCTCACAGTTTGTGCTTTCTTGCTTGTCGAAGTTTGTCTGAATTTGGTGACGCGGGTAGCTTCATCGCTTCTTAATCTGTTCAATCAAAAATAGTGAGTTACGACCACCAGATAATTGTGTAGCTGTTTTCGGGCGACTGCACTGGCCGACGGGCTTGGCATCCGACAATAGGATCAGCACTCTACGCCTAAAGCTTTCGTCGGCCTCCAAAGAAAGTATGTTCTGTGCAGGGATGCGATTTCGACAACCGTACGGCTGGCCTTTTCCTGCATCGCTTTCCACGCTGAAAGCTCGAAACGCCCATCAAGTCGAATGGCGGGGCATTTATACATATATATATAGCTCCAAAGGAAGAACAACAAAACAAATTTCGCGCCTTCGAAAACAAAATGGCGTCACTTCTGCTTTTAACGGACATGGCGTCACATTATTTTTTCTTCCGCCGGAAGTGTTCCCACCACATACAGATGGCGCTAAGCCCCATGGACCGCAGATGGACCGCCATGTTTTGAACGTATGGGCTCCTATGGAAGCTTCGCTACCAGGTATATTTACCTTGGTTACAGCTCGCACACCCGACCGACTCGAAAACAGAGCGACAGACTGATTGGATTGGATTGGATAGGAAACGGGACGGTAGGTGGCGCCACGAACAGGTCGGTTGGGGCCAGCCAATGTCTCGGCTAGCGTCATCTGAGGATTTGTGCGGCTGCCTAATTGCGCATAGCTGTTGCAAGACAAAGAGAACCAAACATAAGTCTATATTGTAAGCTATAGCTTGGCATAGAAAGAAATTCTATAACGCATTTTCAATTTGAATCGCTTCGGCTATCTGCAGCCAGCAAAAGCATGGCCTTCGAGATCTGAAAATCTTAACCCTATAGAAAGCCGTTGCGGTGACGCTATTCGAACGATTTTCACTTCAGTTACCTCTCATAAAAACCGTGAATTACGCATTTCGCTGCTCCCCGTGCTACCTGCGCCGTCACTTCAATTTAAATAACTTCCTGCTGTCGTTCACATCAACTATATAGCCTCAGACATCGTTGACGCGATCTCCGAGCGACACATGTGCAGTGTGCGATGTTTTAGTGCCCGTTGCAACAGTGTCAGTCGGAAATCATCAAATCTGCTCGTGTGGCGCAGCTTACACCCCTGTCGTCCGTATCTTGCTTTCGTGTTGGCGTGTTTAACGTGCGCGGGTTGCACTCCTGTCGCTCGTGCCTTCTGTGTTGATCGTGCTACCCACGAAGATTCCTCGAAAAACCCACATGTCTCGGCAGCGTGCATTTGTCCTATGTGGTATATGTCAGAAGTGTGCGCTGGCGTACGATGTGCGTGCAACCAAGTACTACAGTGCGTTCCAGCAAATAGACGCTGCCGCTTACGCGCAGTTTCTTTTTCTTTTCTTTTTTTCCCCGTCGTGGTTGCTCAGTGGCTATGGTGGTGTTGGGCTGCTGAGCTCGAGGTCGCGGGATCGAATCCCGGCTTCGACGGCCGCATTTCAATGGGGGCGAAATGCGAAAATACCCGTGTACTTAGATTTAGGTGCACGTTAAGAACCCCAGGTGGTCGAAATTTCCGGAGTCCTCCACTACGGCGTGCCTCATAATCAGAAAGTGGTTTTGGCACGTAAAACCCCATAATTTTTTACGCGCAGTTTTCCATGTCATGATCATGTCAATCTGCAGAATTGTCGGTTTGCCACTTAAAGACTAGTAACACATCCGAGTAATCAAACTGCCCAGAACAAGGCATACGCTATAGTTTGGCACTGTTTACCAAATATGATAACGGGGTAACACAATCTTACAGTGCTCTTTAAAAAGGAAAGAAAATGACGTCGTTGTTTTGTGCCTAGCCCTGATATATCGGAAGCGTTTCCAGAGTACTCGGCGCTCACGCTGTGTTATATCGTTTTCTTCATTTTTGTCTCTTAGACTGCCCCCAACGATGAATCAAAACCACTCCCAGCAAAGGCCAAGGGTCCGAGTGTCTTAATTAACTGTATCCTAATTAACGGTACCTTACTTAACATCGTCTTCATTAACACCAATGGTCATCGACTCCCATTTTGAGTTCGACTCCCACCAATAGTCATGGGTTCGAGTGCTTTCATCAACTATATCTTAATTAGCTGTACATTAATTAGCATCGCCTTCATTAACGACAACGTTCGTGGGCACAACTCCTACACAAGATCATGGGTTCGAGTGTTTTCATTAACAATATATTAATTAAATATGCCTTAATTAACATAAACTTTACCAACTAAGGCCGTGGGATCGAGTGCCTTAAGTGACTATATTAATTACCAGTACCTTAATTAACATCGCCTTCATTAACAACAAAGGTCGTGGGTTCGATTCCCACCCAAGGTACTGGGTGCGAGTGACTTGACTGTTATATCTTAATTAACAGTGCATTAATTAGCACCATCATCATTAACAAAAGTCGTGGGTTCGAGTGCCTCAAATAACTGTATCTTAACTGTGCTCAATTAACACCGCCTTCATTAACACCGAAGATCGTGGGTTCGAGTGTCTTAATTGACTATGTATTAATTAACATTACCTCAATTAATATCGCCTTCATTAACAATGTTCGTGGGTTCGATTCCCACACAAGGTAATGAATTCGAGTGACTTAATTCCTAGGTCGTAATTAACTGCGCCTTAATTAGCATCGTCATCATTAACAAAGGTCGTGGGTTCGAGTGCCTTAAATAACTGTATCTTAACTACGCCTTAATTACCAGCGCCTTCATTAACACCAAAGGTCGTGGGTACGAGTGTCTTAATTAACGACATAATAATCAGATGCACATTAATTAACATATTAATTAACATGCTTCGACTTCCACTAAGGGTGGTACGTGCGTTCGAGTGCATTAATTAACTATATCTTCAATAACTGTCTTAATTAACGGTATCTTAATCAACACCAAAGGTCGTGGGTTCGTAGCCTTAATTACCGCCAAAGGTAGTGGGTTTAACTCCCATGAAAGGTTGAGAGTTTGTAACCTCTTTGTACATCGAGTGCTCAGGCCGACAATGCCGGATTTTCCGGCTCATGAGCCATTTAATGCTATCGCATTACAAAGAATTTTTCACGACTTGGCATCGTACACATTCATACGTGATGTACTTTGACATTAGCAATAACACAAAAAAGCTGTATACTCCTCTCATCAGAAATCTTAAGGTGCATTGTCATTTGAGTCTCTGATGTACTTGTGATGCCAAAAAACATTAGACGATGCATTTCTTATGCATGTCTGATGTCACCTTAGGAACACATCACGTCCTCTACAGAAACTCATGGTTCACTTTCATAAGGGAACACCCGTGTCGTCTGCTTGTCGTCTGGTTTGAGCGGGTGCCGCCGGAGTGAGCGCCGGGCGCTGCTTTTTTTTTTCCGCTGCTGCTTCTACGACGCGCCGCATGGTGCCGCCACTGCATAGGGTAGCGTCGGCGCATGCAACAATTGTGACTTTATCTGGTCGCCCGCGCTCGCTCGCGCTGACGGGAGTTTCACCTCCTATATGTCTTACTCCGTGGCCACGGCAGAGCGGCGTCATCCTGCAAGGCAGAGGCGGCCTCCAGACCGCTATGTGCCATGAACTACTTTTTGTTTCAGTGCATGCGGCCGAACTACAATAAGAACGGGAGAGTGTAGTGGCTGCACGTCTACCGATAACCTACACGTGCGCTACTGCGACACGCCCCTTTGATAAGAGCTTATATACCGCGGCGCCGAGCGTAGCTGGCGCACTTCTTCCCAGCTTATCACAGTCGGCGGCCCAGCTGTGCTGGTGCTCGCCAGTCACCTTGTCAATGGAATAAAGCAATTCCCTTGCGTACTGTCCCTGCAACCGCCTGGTTCCTGCCTGCCTGGAAGAACACCACACTGTTCTGTGGCAACTATTTCAGGGATGCCAGACAGAATGTCCTGCTTTAGGCACGCTGGACCTCCTGCTCTCGGCAACCAATGGGACTGAAGCATCAACGCAAGTCACGCATGCTGAACAAAGTGACAAGGTTTGTGATTGTACAGAATTTGCCAATTACATTTTCAGTTTTTGTGAGGAGTACTATGTCAATGAAACCCAAACAGTGAGGTACATATTGGAATCTATGCTGAAACAGCATGACTGAAACAAAAACAATAAGCTTCACACTACAAGGAAAAAACTAATAATTTTGTTGGTGTCCTTGTTTCAGTTGCACCTTTTTAGCTTAAATTTAGGATGAACCAACTGAGCCTGCACCAATCTGTTGAATTTAAGAAGTATAAATGAACAATCAGGAAACATCAACACATTGTTCCAGCAACAGTTTTAGCCATGCGGAGGTAAAAATATTGGTGCCTTTCAGTAGTCTACTGAAAGCTTTCTTGCGCCTAAACCAAACTGTTTGTTTTTATTTTCTCAGAAAGAACAAATTCTGGAGAAGCTTATTAGCTAAAGCTGTTATGGACAGCATGACTGGGTCATCGAACCCTTTACTAGGTAGTTGGGACTAGAAAAACGTTTCCCATAAAGTATAATATAAAAGATGATAAATATGGCATATTTGCCACTATTTCATTATACCAATTATACTAACGAAATGATTGATAAATTATGTCAGTACACCATATGCAGTTTTATTTAAAAAAACACGTGCCAGAAAAAAACATTGAATACTCATGTAATCACGATAGCAATAACATGCAGTGGTTTCGTGAGCTTCCTAGCAGTTTATTACTGACCCATGCGTATATTTTTTCGAGTGCATTATAGTGACCATTACCTCCAATTTGTTTAGGTGACTGGCACAGACTATAACTGGAAAAGACGATGCAGCTTTGAGGAAGCTCTGCGTGACCTGTGCGGCGTTACACTGCCTGTGTTTAGTCTCCTGCTGAACCTTCTCCCTCATTCGAGGTACAAAAGCACTGATGTGACGCGTGAGGACAAACTTTGTTCGTTCTTAGCCAAACTTCGGCTTGGTGTGACATTCAGCGCACTTGCTGCAAGATTTAGTGTGAGCACCACAACTGCATCAAATATGTTCAGAACACTTGACTTCCTTAGTGTTGCCTTGGAAGACTGGGTGTTTGTGCCTTCACGAGATGTTTTCAAACTCTCTTCGCCCCTCCCATTTAAAGAACGTTATCATAATTGTACATTTATAATAGACTGCACTGAAATACGAACAGAAATGCCCTCTAAAGTGGAACAGCAACATGTAATGTTTTCTAATTACAAAGAGACTTACACACTCAAGTTTTTGGTAGGTATAATTCCTAATGGAATGATAGCATTTATGTCTAAAATGTATGGTGGGCGGCTCACAGACTCTTTTATTACACAAGACTCTGGATTTTTAGAGCTTCTAAAGCCTGGAGATCTAGTGCTAAGTGACAAGGGCTTTCCAAGAATTAGGACAGAAGTTGAGGGAAAGGGAGCAGTACTGCTCATGCCAACGTTCAATACGTATGGGGGGCAAATGTCTCAGGAAGACATGGACATGACGTATCAAATTGCATCAGTTCGCATACATGTGGAGAGGGTAATTCGAAGGCTGAAGACATATCGTATTCTAAGCAACACAGTGCCCCTGACTTTAGTACCACACATGAAGAAAATAGCTGCTGTGTGTGCTGCCCTTGTGAACATGGAGCCCCTATAATCAAGAAGCAAGAGTGCAACTAGTTTTTTGTTCTGCAGACTGCTGTGTTTTACATGCTGTATTTGTTCTGGAAAACTGCTTCTAATACTTCATTGTGCAAAACACTATTTTAGGCCTGCCTTTAAATTCACCTTCTTTACTTCTAACTGCATTCAACCAAGAACATTCAGCTTGGTTTTGATGTAAGCTCATGCAACAGCATCGTTTAATGTTCGTTATAACATTAGAAACCAGTGCTTTTAAATGTGTGTTCTGTCCTATTATGCCAACTGGCAATTCCTCTAATGTAGCATACCCTTTACGTTTATATTTTTAGTGTCACTCATGTTCACATAGCAGATCTGACAACATACTGTTCAAAAAGGGCTTTAGAAATTCTTGTAGTTATATTTGTCTGACAGAAGAACCCAACAATCATTTTAGCACATTTTAGTGTTTTGGCTCTCTTACTGGAGGCTCGGTTAGTGTAACATGCATTCCATTCTGTTTGAGTCGCTCTGTTTTGTGTTGAATAGCTTACATGTTTTCTTTACGAAATGGATAGGTAACATGGCTGAGCATAGTACCATGGACCAGTGACTTCAATAGAAAAGGACAGCTTTATTGTTTTTGTTGTTGCACAACAAACTTTATTTACAGTTTCATACAGGCTGCATTTGAATGCTAATACAAGAGACTGTACGTGTTTAAGCACACTTGACAGTAGTGTAGTGGCGAACCTGTGCATAGCTATTCGTTGATTTGTGTAACTTTCTGTTGCAATGTAGTAACAAGAACATAAGAACTGCTGGTGTTTCTATTTCTACTCATCTTTACATCACAGTCTTTACGTTACCCGTGCATGTGACTAGAAGCACTAAGCATGAAAAGCTTTTTGTTGCAAACGAATTTATTTTGTTAACTAGCAGCACACCTATTTAAAAGCAGTAGTATTTCTTGTAGTTCTGAGTAGTGCTTTACTAGTTGCAGGTGTGACTGCAAAGATGCTGTCATTTAAACTGTTGTTACCCGTGTTGATAGCATCACTGGTATTAGTGGTATTAATGCAGTTGCGGTGGTATTGGTATGAGATGATGATATGTAGCAATGGTAAGGGTGCAGGATTATTGTATTTTGGTGAGTTAGTTCATGACTTGAGTAGGAAAAACAGTACATTCAGATGAATGTGAAAAAGGGAAAACAGTGATAATATACAATTGTCAAGCACCAATAACGTTCTGAATGTACACACAACGTAGGGCTGCTTGGACGATTATGCATAATTGGCATTTGGTTGTTGGGGCCGTTTACTGCCCCTTCATAGCATATTGATGATGCACTGTTATTGCTGCTCAAATAGTAAGCATGCAAGAGACATTAGAGTGTTACATAAAAAATGTTGTATTATCACATTAGTCTCTCTGTTAGAGACACAGAACACTGCAAGTGATGCATGCCCATGATATTGGTGCAACAAAAACAATTCTGGCGTTTTACATGCCATAGCAGCAGATGGAAATTTGCACCATCTGGAGTTCTTTAACGTGCACAGTACCTAATGTTCAACCGAACAATGATAGCTAGCAGAGAGAGTAGAAAAGAAGCAAAATGTTTACATATAGCAAGAAGACAACATTGAGAATTTAATATACAAAAATCTTGCATAACTGAAGGCACAAAAGCAGAAAGTTTGAATGGAGCAAGGCGCAGTGCCATGACTAAACCATAACTTAAAACAATGCCGGAATTAGAAATTTAAAATGAAAGTACTCCATCTTAGGAAGCAGCTTCCACAAGAATAATTCGTCTCTCTTTACATTCACAATAATGCTCTGCTTTGGGCTGTACACATACAGAAGAGCCCGCTGAAGGTTTAGAACGTACAGCTGAACCTCAATTTGTGAGTAATAATTGTGTCTTCCTTAGCTCAACAATGTCGTTAATAATTGTAAGGTAAGGCAGCTCACAGGTCCTTTGCTCGTAATTGAGAAAGGGCGCATTTCTGTACTCGTATGTGCACTTAATCTCTATGAGAACAGTTTCGCCACCGAGATTTGCAAGTCCGTCGGGGCTGCAGCATAGCCATGGTTGTTCTGGCAGAACAATGAGACCCATCTAGAGGAGACAATGTGTGTAAGTTAATCCAAGTAATATTATAGCTAGCATAGATTTTCAATATATGCACTTACTCAATGATAAGGTAACAAAAGATCGAAGCTCATCAAGAATGTCACCTGAACTATGCGTACACCAAGTTTTCGCTCCAGATTGCACCTAGCTGTGGCCTCAGTTTTGATTCCTGCAGAAAAATTTATTTAGATGTGCACATGTGCATGTCAAACGGAATGGTGAAGAAGGCAGGCACAGCACTTTATTTCTAGTCTTCATTTCTTCTGCCCATCTATTGCACTGTTTGATTCTATTCAACATGCACCAATTGTACCAGTTAAGCTCACAACTGCAGTACATGTGCAATAGGATTTGCTTCCATTTTGTCATAAATTTTGTGATTGTCTGAGTTCTGTAAAAAACATCTGCATGCAGTGCAAAATTCTTGTGCTTAGTAACCTTACCATAATGCATTGCAGCACTTCTGTAAGTGCTGTGCCTCAGTAGCTGCTGGGCTGCACTCGTTAACCCTTCATAATTTTTCTTTGTTAGAATGCTGTGAGCCTTTGTACTGCTAATTCACGCTTTTCGTTCCTCATGCCACCTGTACATTTCAAAAGTTCCAGAGTCTGTATTATTGGATAGTCATGAAATGCGTGAAACAAATGAAAGAAAAATTCACAAGGCTTGCTTTGCTCACAAAAGAGCAAGCAAACTGCACAAGGTGTACTTCAATTTTATTTAAAGATCACTTTGGTGGTATATTCATGTGCCTCTTTAGGCTGTAGCCCTGAAACAAAATCCCACTGCTGCGTTGTCCTGCTGTCAACGACAGAGAGGTAATGATACACTGGTCTGCTAAGCATTGTAGCAAGCATCGCGTCAAGGGTGGCTTCATCCGCTGCATTTGAGGCCTGCTCAACAAGCTTATCCAGAACCTGCCGGCAGGTCAGGTCGTCCTCGTGCATTTTGGACAGCATCATTACCTCTTTCAGCGAACAGACTATCTCTGGATAATCTAGAATGTCTCTCGATGCCTTTTTCATATCCTTTGAGTTTGATTGTTGAGCTGTTATGGAGAAAATGTCCATAATGACTGTGCATACCAGGGTCTATGCAAGCTGTAATTAAGTTGATGTATGATCTCATTTAAGTCTAACTTGACAGCAAAAAAGTGCGCAGGAGATGGCAAAATTTTTATGCAAGCTCACCTGGAAACAAGTCTAGGAGATCTGGTTTTGGCTGCCGCAGGGGTTTGCTGGTTGGCTTGCCCCACTTTTGGGGCTCACTTGTGCAGGAGCTATCTTCATGGTTATTTATGTATAGGCACACAGCAGCGGCATGTTTGCACTGGCCCTGAATACCGGCTTTGCAGCTGCATTTTCCTTTGCTTATATTTAACTGGCGCTTTACAGGGCATGACCACAAGAGCTGAAGAAACAATGGCAATTTAGGTGCATCATTTAGTTGTCTGGTTGTGTCAAGTTTCATATCAATATCTTTAACCAGCACTATTATAATATTGTCAAATGCTTGCAAAAGTTATGTTACCCTTTTATCCCTGTGTATGCCTGAAACACCTAGGTCATCCATACACAAATATACTGACTCATAGTGGCCCCGCATTTACTTCACGGAAGTACAGGGTCGTTCTTTTTGAAAGGGAACACGCGAGCGCGTGGCCTGTGCTCTGCGGCGGCTGCGTAGAGCGCCGGTCAGTGGCAGCAAGAGGAAGCACGTCCGCTTTTGGCGTCATCTATTGACGGTCAGAATGACTAGGCATGGCCGATTGGAAGCGCCTACTGGACTCCCTTCCCCGTATTACTGATGCGCAAGGAGCGGGGCCTGCAGCTAGCAAATCGCGCTCGCGCTGCAGGCCCCACTCCTTGCGCATCAGTAATACGGGGAAGGGAGTCCAGTAGGCGCTTCCAATCGGCCATGCCTAGTCATTCTGACCATCAATAGATGACGCGAAAAGCGGACGTGCTTCCTCTCGCTGCCACTGACCGGCGCTCTAGGCAGCCGCCGCAGAGCAAAGGCCACGCGCTCGCGTGTTCCCTTTCAAAAAGGACGACCCTGTACAATGGAACGTGAGTGATGAAAGGCAGGCATGAGCATGCTAGTGAGTGTTGGTGCGTGGTAGTAAACATGTGAGCATGAGTGGGTGCTGGTCAGTGAAAGTGACTGAATGCGAGTGAATGCAGAAACATGTGAAACAGAAAACCTACATATATAACCCGCAAAAATAACAATGAGTGAGTATCAGCTTAAATATTCTGCTGGCCTGTGGCCAGGCACAGGTTCCTTATACCCCTGTCACACGGGCGTTTGGAAGGCCTTCCAACCGATAGTCATTTGACTCAAAGGTCAAGTTCGAGCTGCTACATGGGCGGTTTCGAAGGCCGCCGAGTCAATAGTCTATCGAGTCAACGGAGCACCTTACAACTCTATCGAAATCTCGATGGCCTTTGAGAAACGGAAACGGACATAGCGCTAACGTGCCCTCTCGTTCACAGTGTGCCCGTACTCACGGTTAAAAAGAACAAATCAAACCAAAATGCTCTAAATATACTATATATGGGTGTTATTAATTATTCAATAAAGTATTTTTTGCCACTTGATACGTGCGAACTGCACATACTCTCGACAACAGTGATGTGCTTGTGTTCCTTCCTCCATGTCGTCTAGTACACTCTCCCTCTACTCCAGCTACCGTCATATCGCCGCCATATTGCTCTCTGCATTGTGTGTTTTTGTCTGCGTACTTTCTTGCTTCCTTTTCCTGTTCCGCGTGTTTAGTTTATCTTGCAGTTTTTTTTTTTATCATTAACGTAATTGGTAGTGTATAACTTTTTTTTCCTCACCTCACAGAAGTGTTTTCTCGGGCGAGTGAATTTTTTTGCGTGTGTGTGTGAGTTTGAAATGGAGCGCGCCCAGCCGCAGAAGAAAAAAAAAGTAGCGCCATCGCAAGCGCGGCAGCTATGGGGAGAGCGCGAAACGGAGCTCCTCATAGATTTGTGGGAGGACCGCCTTATGGACCTACGCCGTCAGAAGAGAAATAGCAGCGTTTACGACGATATCGCCGCGGCCCTGCGACAGGTGGGCTTTGAAAGAACTCGGCTGCAAGTTCACCACAAGATTGAAAATCTTGCGCAGACTTATCGGTAAGTGGCTTTCATAAATTTGTCCGATCACCCTACAATTAACCGTTTGCAGGGGCTTGGCCGGGGGAGAGAAAGGTGTTTATTGAGGAAAAAAAATGAACAGGTGGATCTTTGCAAAATTTCATTTGTCGTGGAATTTTTGTTCCGCCACCCCATGACACTTTTAACGAGCCGTAAACTCGGCCTCGTACGAGCATAACTTTTCAAGAATATTGCTTGTGCATGATGCAGTTGGTTAGTGTCTAAACTCAAGGTAATTGACTAATGTGACTTCAGAGGTCCGATGCGGAAAGTTACACCGCAGCATACTGTGCGAAAATTATAGTCACGTGACGAGGATTTCAAAAAACAATTTGGTTACGTTCGAATAAAACGTAATAAGACTCTCTGGTGTTCCTGTTCCACTTATCGATACCCCGGTTAGGCGAATTTGATAAGTACATTTTTGTATCTGTGCCCGCACATGCATCTTTATAGTTAACCAAACCTTCTCTTTTATAACATTTCAGGTTTTGGCTGAAAAATCAAAAGACTGGTGCTGGCGCCATACCTTGGACGCATTTCTGGAGAATACACAGTTTTTTGGGGACACTCCCGGCCAACGACCCATCAAGGGCTCAAGAGAGCCAAGTTACTGTTGAAGAGGTATAGCATTTTTTAAAAGCCTCCAGTACGTGTAGAATAATCTGTGAAGCCATTAACTTGCTCGATGACGTAACTGAATGTGCACAAATTGTTCTATTACATGCTACTTTGTAGGATGAAAGTGCAGCATTGTCGTAAATTGTGGCTCATACTGCTGGTTGCAGGTACTACTTTTCCATGCATGTACAGTCCTCAGGATAGTATAAGCGCATAAAAATAACAGCTGTTTGCTGGCACCCAGTCATTGCAATAACGTAAAAGAGAGGCGAGGTGCGTTCCCATTTTGTTGGCGTTCTCTGTTTAACTACAACACTTACAGTAGAGTATGCATTGGTGTGCGTATTATTGCATCAGAGTGTTGGATGGATGGATGTGTGTTGTTTAGTGGCGCAAGGGCCAGGTATGGCCAAAGAGCGCCATGACTGATAATGTTGTGTTAAGCGCTGATTTGTGAGTGGCGATGGTGGAATGTAACATGGCTGTAAAGTGGCCTAAAATCAATCAGTGACATGGAAGCGTAAAATAGGATATAGCATAAAATTATGATAGTGATACATGTAGTGGTCTCTGGATAAAGTACGCGTGATAAGTGATCACGGAGCTAAAATGCGAGAATATGTAAATAGCACTAATGCCTCCGGGGGCCTTTGAGTACAAAGGCTGAGAGGCAGGTGCTTTCTTTTATTGCACCTACCGCAGCAGAAACCTCTGTTAGAGGCTGTGCTACGGATTTCCTGGGGCTATAATATGGAAACTATCTACATCTTTTAAAAATCTAAACAGGGATTCATGTTTGAAGAAAGGTTCTATGCCTACAATCATTTGAGGATGAAGTGGAATTTGTTGCCGGTGAGGTAATGGAAAATGCTTTTTCCTATTTGCATCTAATTCTCTGCATTGCATCAGGATGTGAAGCACGGTAAGTGGCTTACCACACTTATCACACATGGGTGGATCACCACCTGACAAGAGGTATGCGTGTGTACTGTATGTATGTGCTATTCTAAGTCTGCAAAGTATTACTTCCGTATGGCGGTTCTTTGATACCGGCGGCCAGTTGCCAAGATATGGCTTGATAACATGGAGTTTATTTTCTGTTTCTTTATCCCACAACCGCTGCCAGAAAGCCCTCAGCGCTTTCTTTATGGAGGGCTTAAGGTCCATTACAGGGACAGTCATGGAAATGTCTGCAGCATTCGCGTGGATGGATGTGGCTAGCTGGTCAGCCAACACGTTTCCTTCAATCTCGCGGTGCCCCGGCACCCAGCATACCACGATTTGCTGCTTGGAAGCATAGGTGGTTAGTAATGCTGAGTAAAGAGATACAATGATAGGGTTTTTATACTTTTTGACAGTTTTCAAAGCGTTTACAACGCTCAATGAATCTGTGTATATAATTGCCTTTGTGATATTACTTTCTTTAATGTGTTTAACGGCAGCCAATATGGCGTAGGCCTCTGCTGTAAAGATACTTGTGCTCGTGTGCAGAACACCGGTATCCGAAAAGGATGGACCGACTGCTGCGTAAGATACGCCAGAATTACACTTTGATGCGTCTGTAAAGAATTCAGGACATGCGTATTTGTGTTGTAATTCCAAGAAGTACATTCGTATATGCGCGAGAGGAGCGCGCTTTGTAACAGTTATGAAGGATGTATCACACTCTATTGGTTGCCACTGCCACGGCGGGGGCCGTATAGCAGGGGACATAAGGTGGTATTGGAGCAGTGGAACCCTTGTTTCTTCAGCCATGTCTCTAACACGCATGGAGAAAGGCTGTGCCACTCTGGGCCGGTTGCGGAAAAGTTGGCAACTGGACAAATCGTTTACGGTGTGGTACGCGGGATGCTGACTGTTTCCGTTCACTCTAAGAAAATACATGAAAGACGAATATGTTCTCTGCAGATGCAGTGACCACTCATCCGATTCAACGTACAGGCTTTCTACTGGGCTTGTTCTAAAGGCGCCTGTGGACAGGCGAATTCCTAAGTGGTGGACGGGGTCAAGCATCTTTAGAGCAGTTGGAGTAGCCGACTGGTAAACTATGGCTCCATAGTCTAGTCGTGTGCGTATGAGGCTCTTGTACAAGTACAAGAGGCACTTTCTATCACTGCCCCAGGTTGTGCGTGAGAGCACCTTTAAGATATTCATTGTTTTCATGCACTTGTCTTTAAGATATTTTATGTGCTGTACAAAGGTTAGTTTCGCGTCTAAAATTATGCCTAAGAATTTATGTTCCCTGTTTACGGGCAGACGCTCACCATGCAACACAATTTCAGGATCAGGGTGCAGGCCTCTTTTTCTAGAGAAAGTGACACAGGTGCTTTTTTGTGGGTTCAGTCTGAACCCGTTCACATCAGCCCATTTGGAGACCCTGTTAAGACAAAGCTGGGTCTGTCGCTCACAGACTGCAAGAGAACTTGATTGAAAACCTATCTGCACATCGTCAACATACGTCGAATAGAAGATGTTATGTGGTATGTGTAGACGAAGAGAATTCATTTTTACTATAAAAAGTGTGCAGCTGAGCACCCCGCCCTGCGGCACTCCAGTTTCCTGTACAAATTTCTCTGACAGAACAGTGCCCACTCGAACGCGGAATGTCCGATTCGACAGATAACTTTCGATAACATTGAACATATTTCCGTGTATACCTAACTGTGAGAGGTCTCTCAAAATCCCAAACCGCCACGTTGTATCATAGGCTTTCTCCATATCTAAGAATACTGATAAGAAAAACTGCTTATGGACAAAAGCTTCACGGATACGTGCCTCGATACGTATGAGATGGTCAGTGGTGGATCGACCCTCCCGAAACCCGCACTGGTATGGGTCCAGCAATTTGTTTGATTCTAGGAAGTGTAGTAGGCGACAGTTAATCATTTTTTCGAATACTTTACATAGGCAACTTGTTAATGCTATAGGCCTGTAACTCGATACAGAGGAAGGATCCTTTCCGTGTTTTAGGATTGGAATAACAATAGCCTCCTTCCAAACAGAGGGGATCTCGCCGGAAGACCAAATAACGTTGTATAGGTAAAGGAGGGTTTTCTGTGTTTCGGATGGTAATTGTTTTAACATCTCATATATTACGCGGTCTGAACCTGGGGCGGATGTATTACAACAGTTTAGTGCTGCCTGCAGTTCTGCTATACGGAATGGATCGTTGTACGCAGCACTTTTAGCAGATTTTCTTTCTAATGTTTGCTGTTCTATTTGTGTTTTGTATTTTAGGAAGGTTTCTGAGTAGTGTGAAGAGCTCGATATGTATTCAAAATGTGCCCCGAGAAAGTTGGCTTGGTCTTCAAGGCTTTCTCCGTGGCTGTTCACTAAAGGCAAGGAATATGTGTGTTGCCCATTGACTTTTTTCACTCTATTCCATACTTTGCTCTCATCTGTGTACGAGTTGATGCTTGATATGTACTTCGCCCAACTCTCTCGTCTTGCTTGTCGGCGCGTTCTCCTCGCCTGGGATTTGATATGCTTAAAGTTTTCCAAGTTTTCTGCTGTTGGCGAATCGCGAAGCAGCGCCCACGCTTTGTTCTGCTTCTTCCGTGCTTGCCTACACGCATCGTTCCACCAGGGAACACGCCGTTTGGAACCCATGCCGCTCGCTTGAGTAATGCATTTACATGCGGCATCAAGTATAAAAGCTGTAAAATATGCAACAGCGTCATCTAAGGTTATACCAGACATCTCAGACCAGGTCATGTGTGTAAGAGTTCGGTACCGTTCCCAATCGGCTGTGTCAATTTTCCACCGAGGGACCTGCGGGGGAAGTTGATCTTGTTTCGGCGTAGTTAGGATTATTGGGAAGTGGTCACTCCCATATGGGTTGTTAAGCACAATCCATTTAAAATATGGTAAAAGCGTCGGCGATAAAATGCTAAGATCTATGGCAGAGTATGACTTGTTGGCTAGGTTAAAATATGTGGGTTCCTTTGTATTTAAAAGACATGCTCCAGAGGAGAAAAGCATCTGTTCAATGACGCGACCTCGCGCATCACAGCGTGGATCGCCCCACAAACTACTGTGTGCATTAAAATCACCGAGAATCATATAGGGTTCTGGGAGCTCATCTATTAATGATTCTAAGTCGCGTCTGTGAAGCTGATGATGTGGTGGTATGTACAAAGAGCAGATGGTAATGAGTTTATTTAAAAGTATGGCTCGAACGGCCACGGCCTCAAGGGCCGTTTGGAGCTTTAAATGCTGACACGCTACAGTTCTGTCAACAATAATGGCTACACCGCCAGATGATGCGACAGCATCCTCGCGGTCTTTGCGAAATGTAATATACTTTCGGAGAAAGTGTGTGTGTATAGATTTTAAGTGTGTTTCCTGTAAACACAGCACTTTTGGATTGTGTTTTTGGAGGAGTTCCTGCACATCATCAAGGTTTCTAAGAAGACCTCTGACGTTCCATTGGATTATCTGTGTATCCATGTTGGTAGTAAATAGGTGCTGTGTGTACAGAAAAGAAGTAGTGATTATGTAAATTACAGAGATTTATTTACAGAGCCCTTTCGAGGCCCTGTAATCAGGGTCTTGCCCTTTCTGGAGCGTTCGAGTGAACCTCGCCGCTCCTTAGGCGCTTGGCGCCCCTGGAGGATAGGTGTAGTGTCCATTGCCTCTTGTGAGGCGCCGGACACGTGCTCTTGCGAGCGGGAAGTTACGAGCGAGGGTCCTGCCTTGGAGGGCAAGACCCCTGCGCCCACCAGCCCGGAGGCCGATGGGGCTCCCTGAGGGATTTGGCTGCGCCGGCCGTTGCCAGCGCTGGAAGGGACCTGGGAAGTTGAGGCAGCCTCGGCTGCGCCCACCTTCGAGGTCGATGGTCCCTTCTCCTCGGTTGACGGAGCAGCGCTAGCTGCTACCGCCGCGGGGGCAGAAGGCGTAACTGCCGACTCACTGCTTGTGAGTCGGACAGCCGCCGGAGGCCGTTGTGACGCTGCCCCCTGACGCGCCACATCGGCAAAGGTTTTCTTGGGCAGGTATGATACCCGCCTCCGTGCCTCCTTGAAAGTTATGTTTTCCTTTACCTTGATTGTAACGATTTCCTTTTCTTTTTTCCAAGAAGGGCACGACCGCGAGTACGCGGCGTGCTCACCATCACAATTAACACAATGTGGAGTGTTCTGGCACGTTTCAGAGGAATGTTCTTTGTCACTGCACTTGGCACAAGTCAGCCGGCCTCGACAGTTCTGTGAACTGTGGCCGAAACGTTGGCACTTAAAGCATCTGAGAGGGTTGGGAACGTATGGTCGAACCCGAAGTTTGATATAACCGGCCTCGATGGACTCGGGAAGGATACTTGAGCCGAACGTGAGTATCAGGTGTTTCGTGTTGATCTCTTTTCCATCTCGCCTTATCTTAATTCGTTTAACATTTACAACATTCTGGTCACTGAAGCCCTCCAAGAGTTCAGCCTCAGTGAGCTCCATCAAGTCATCATCAGAGACAACACCACGGGTGGTGTTCATGGTGCGGTGCGGGGTTATGATTATTTGGGTTTCCCCAAATGACACTAATGTTGACAATTTTTCATATTGTTTTTGATCGCGGAGCTCCAAGAGGAGATCACCGCTTGCCATCCTCGACGCCTTATATCCAGGACCAAAGACTTCAGTCAATGACTTGGAAACAAGGAAGGGTGAGATAGTTCTTACTGGTTTATCTGGTTTTGCGGAATGGATAACATGGGAACGCGGGAACGATTCTTTTTGGCGGCCGAAAAATTGAAAGACTTCATCGGTGCGCCCTCTTTTCTGAGGGCGATCAAGTAGTGGAGGGAAGGAAGTAGCCATGTGTGGACGTGTAGTTTTCGGCAGCAACGCCAGCCACCCACCATGGAGTCCAACAAGGGGACGCTGCAGGGTCTGAAAAACAGGGCCTGCTAACGCCAGCTGTACGTTGCCGCTATAACCCAATATGATATAACCGAGGTTGGCTACTCACACAAGGTTAACCCTTGCTGCCAGGAAGGTCGGAAGTAATAAAGAAATGAGAAGGAGACAGGAAAGGCGGAAAGTAAGGAAAAGACGAAGGTTGTAGGGAGAGAGAGACAGGAAAAGGCAACTACCGATTTCCCCCGGGTGGGTCAGTCCGGGGGTGCCGTCTATGTGAAGCAGAGGCCAAAGGGGTGTGTTGCCTCCGCCGGGGGGCCATAAAGGTCCAATCACCCAGCATCAGCTCAACCCCCAGGATCCCCTTTTCCCCAGACACGGCTAAGCCGCGCACGGCTACACGCGGGAGGGCCCAACCCTCGTGTGCTCGGGTCCGTGGTGTCGCCACACACCAAACGCCTGCTGACGCAGACGCCCCTGCGGGGCATCAGAGTGTTGAGACCCATGACGGAATGTCATCTTTCAAAACATTCTGAAGTTATCAAAGATGCAAGTAACACTAAATCATTGTGCAGGTCATCATGGAGATGATAAACGGCGGCGAAAATGCTGTCGTTGACAATGAGAACAGGCTGCAATGGGAGGAGAGTGCGCCCATCAGACCTCTGGACAGCCCAGGACCGAACTACCCGTCCACGTGCAGCCCGGCCTCCAGCAGCCCGGCCTCTCCCAGTCCGGCATCCTCCAGCCCGGCCTCCTCCAGCCCTGCCATCAGCAGTGCCACCCCTGCTAGTGTGGCTACTACAAGCCGGGGTCCAAAGAGGAAGGCGGGTGATGACTTCAAGCAGCAGATACTGGCTGAACACAAACTGCTGAGGGAGCAGCTGGTGGCGAGCCGTCAGAGAGAGTACGAGCAAAGAGAGCGACACATGCAAATGCAAGAAAAGTTTTTTAATTCCATGTCAAAATATTTAGAAAGAAGTTCCAAATAAAGTTGCTGTAATGAAGTAGGAAATGGAAAATGCAGCATCCACCCAATCGCAACAGATTGTTACAAAGGAAACCTGTTTGGTCAAGAGTGTACGGGTTTTCATTGTAGGAATTTGCTGCAATTGTATGGATGCCTCATTTTCCATTTCCTACTTGACCCATCTTGTGGGTTTTGGACAGAATACTTTCTTCAATGTGTGCTAAATCGCTCTTTTGAGTACAGAAGAATACTTGTGCGCTTAGTAGAAATTAACTTCTGCTAGGTGCACAAGTATTTGATGATGACAGTGGACTCACTGACCTACCAAAGCATGAACGTCCAAAAAGCTTCAGCATAAAATGCTCAGCTCTGCTGGAAGTGCCTGACAAGAGCTGCTCTCACATCACCGCCTGTGCCTTCCTCAGCATCTGTGCTGTGGTCAGGCTGATGGAGGCCGCCATCATTGTTTTGAGCCTCGACCAACCAGTGTTGGAGCACAGTGTCACCAAAATGTTCGCACACATTGTTCAGAGCACAGCAGGCACGAATGACAAGGCGGGCATTGTCGATGTTGCACTCCATCCTTTTCAAGATAAAGCGAAATCTTGCCTTGAGCCTACCAAAGGCATTTTCCACAATCCGTCGGGCTTTGGAAAGGTTGTAATTAAATAACCTTTGTTCTTCACTTAACTGTGCCCTGTGGCTAAATGGCTTGATCAGGTTTACAGTGAGTGGAAATGCTTGGTCGCATAGTATTAAGGGTGGCACAGCTGTACCACTGATTGTTGCTAGTGGTCGGCGGAACAGGGGGCCCTTGACTGCGTCTGCTAGTCTTGACCGGTGGTACACATATGCATCGTGGCAGCGGCCAGGAGAACCCACATTGATGTACCGGAACCTATACTTGTGGTCGACCAGTGCGAGGAGGATGATGCTGTACCTGCATAAAAAAAGACCTCATTAATTCGGATTGGTAGTATTTACCCATTCTCCGTACTCTAAAAATATGACGTAGCTTGGAAGCTGTAGGTGATGTAATGAAAGTGCACACCATATCAGAGGTACGACTTGCCATCCTTTATAGTTCCTATAGTCGGTGGCGCTCTCCCTGGGCGGTGAAACGGGGAAATGGCACCCGTCTAGTGCTCCTATGGCTTGCGGGAATTCCAACGTGGCCGTGAACTCGCGAATGTGCTCGGCCATGCTTGAAGCTGTGGGCATCTTGATCCACTCCGCCTCCATAGTGTGGATAACAGCCTCGCACAACTCTCTTTAGGCCACGTTGACGGTTGAGCGCCCCAGAGCAAACAATTCGGCGACACTACGGACTTCAGCTGAAGAACACAACCGGTACAAGCCAATCGCGACACGTTTATCGAGCGTGATGGCTTCACGCATGTTCGTGTTCTGACGCTCGAGCAGCGGTCTCACGGCGTCCACGATGTAGCGAAAAGTCGCCGGCGTTACGCGGAATGCACGTTTGAAAAACTTCTCACCAAGCAATGGCACAGTCTCCTCAAACCACCTCGTCCGGCGAGAGAACGACCATCTATCTCTGTTGACGCTTCGTTCGGTCACCGAGTCTATCGTCATCATCAAATTGTTGACGATCAGCAGCTCTTCCTCGATGGCATCGGCTTCCGCTTTTTCCGCCTCAATCTCGGCATCAAGCTGCATGATCGCACCCATATAGGTTATCATAGCAGTCTTGCCATCTTGAGCTTCTGTCTCTCTGTCACCCATAGCGGTAGAGCAAGAATGCAGTCGAAGCGCAAGGCGCACAATTTCTTTCTCTATGGTCGCACTTTGAAGAGAAACATGTGCACACACACCACAACGGCAGCCGCATCGAGCGGAGCGAACGTTGCCGCAGTTTCGTTACTCAACAACTTAAAAACTAAACATATATGTATAGCAATGTATAAACATCTTTTTTAGTGTATAAACAAACATAAGAGAAATTATAGTGCTTTTAATCGTTTTTAATGTTGTTTAACTTTTTGTGACACGAAAACGAAAATAAAGGGCCGCAGCGCCACAGAATTTTGCGAGAAACGCCTGAACCACTCAACGGCTTTTCAAAAATGCCGTGTAGCAGCGCGACAACTCCTTTGAGTCGATAGAGTTGTGGCGTTTCGAAGGCCGTTGACTGGAAGGCCTTCCAAATGTGCCCGTGTGACACAGGTATTAGAGAGAGCACAAATATTCTACTTTAGAGGTTACTGTCACTGCTGGCAGCATTGTACTGTTGTACAAATTAGCCTGGGCATGCAACGGTCTGCCACCAAGAATAAAAGCCAACTGATATGATAGACACAAATGGTTACTGCATGTGGTGGCTGCAAGACTGCAAGTCTAGAAGTTGTGTGGTTGCCGTGTTGCTGCCTCTAAATGGGGGTTCATATTTGAGAATTCGCATTTGGTTATCCTGCACAAATCGCAGCACAAGGAAACTTTGCACTTATGCTCGACCAAAACATGCACCTACTAGGCAAGTTGAATTAGGCTAAAAGATTACTCCTGACAGTCCGCAATTGCATAAAACGAATCTGCGCACATCACGCGGATATGCCATTTTAGCTTTGTTACCATGCATACCAAGGGCAGACAAGCGCAAGTTGCTGATGGAACTTACGCTTTTAACTGCAAAAAAATGACATGTGAATCCTGAAAACACTCTACTGCATTATTTTCTCGTGACCAAGCAGAGCTGCTTAACCTGTGCTATAAAGGTGGAATCGCAAGATATGCGCCGTTGCCAGAAAGTACGCAATTTTCGATTTGTTATACGTAGAGCAGACAAGCATAGGCGTAGCCATAGGGGCATTTAATCCCCCTCTCTAAATAGGTTAGGTATAAACACACGCTCGCGAATACTGGGGTGCCGGAACACCTCTCGCTCGTCTTAAATGAGCTGTGCCCCAGCAGATAAGCGTAAGAGGTATAGCTGATGTAGCGCAGCTGCAAAGAAAATATTTCTGTAATTATTTATTGGGCAAGTGAGTAGGCGATGATGATCTTTTTGTCAACGAGCAGCGTCGGAAGATGCAGGCAACGGATCGCATTTTAAGCATTGAACTCTCTCAACACGTGATATGTCAAATGAAACCTCGCAGTGACACTGGTTCAATGCAAAAACAAGCAGGCTTCGCGAAGCGATGACATCGATAACGCTTGCCGTTGTTCGCTGACAGGTAGGCGCAAATCAGAACGAACACAAACGTGTAATTTACTAATGTTCCAGCCAAGAAATTTAGCAGCAAAAGGTGGAAGCACAAAATGAGAGCAGCCGTGTGCGCGCCCTCAGCTACCGAGGAAACTAACGGCAATCGTCACCGTTCCTGCACATCTCTGCAAGTATGCATGACCGCTTTGTACCTGCATCATATAGAAATAAAGGTGGCTAAACTTCTGAACTTGGTGCATACCTCTAACTCGAGGTCGTATACGATCTTGTCGGACACCTGTGACACGCACTTGGCTTTCACTGTCACATCACCGTCCACGATTTGTTCAACGCCGTACACGTGCGGAAGCAGACGCTCCCCTTTCGTGAGGTTGCCGCCACGAAAAAATCTGTCGGCGTCGGCAACCTTCTTGAAGCCGCATTGCAATCTTTGCATCGCTGTTGCGCGAGCAGGCGGTCCGCCGCCGTCGAAAACGGAGCGCCGCGGGAACGAGCAGCGAAGAAAAGCGCGGACGAAATAATCTAAACAGCGGAGACTGCGCCACAGCGCGACCGCGCTGATTGACGTTTCCACATAGGGGGAGCTGTGAGGAGGCGCAGTAGCGCCGCCTGGCCATGGTTTTCTCGTCCATAACGGACATTCCATCTTATACACCCCAGGCACGCGCAAGCATCGGCGAGGCCCAACCCACGGACCAGTCCGAGTTCTGGCTTTGGTGTCCTGGAGGCACGCCAATAACGGGAAATGACACGTTGTTAAAATTAGTACAACACACGATTAAATAAACATAATTACATCCAGCCGCCAACTTGTGACGCTAAGATCGAGCTCTACCGCATCCCGCGACTTCTGCAACACCAGTCAGAACTTTGCCACTGAACGTACGACGAACAGACATTACGACCTGCTGCGAACAGACAGTACCTGCGGCGCTGGTACTGAGTCATTCATCGTCATCGGCGGCCTTTCAGCCACTTGCGCTCAACTGACTTAGTATGAGCGCCGCAGGCGCGAGACAGTATTCCGACACAGCGGTCGCCAAATCGGGCGTCAGTGGCCGTGGCAGCCAGCGTCTGAGCGTAAACAAACTCGACCCCACTCCGCAATGCCGGCACGCCTAGGGACAAACGCCTACAACATGCGCTAAGAAACCTCCTTTATAGCGCCTAGGCAGAGTGATATATTCAAGGAGCAAAAGCCCCCAAATGTTCTCTCTCGCGCCCGCTCTTACTCGCGTCTGCGCACGAACGGATGGCGATCCCTCAAATGAACATCTCGTCCGTTCCCCAGGTGCCTTGCGCGTGACGAAGGACGGCACACTTCCTCGCCGCTTTCCTCTCTTGAGTGCGCGAGATTGAGCCGTTAGCAACGGCTCACCCGCGCAGGCTTTCACTCGCACATACAGCATGCGGGGCACGCCGACGATTTTATCGCGACGGTAAAAACGCACCTGTACTGACCATATAATTGCTACCGCAATAATAAAAACACTTAATCCAGTTTGAGTAGTAAGGTGTAGTGTTTACTTCCTTCAGAAAGTAGGGGCTAGTAAAATGCTCAGCAAGTAAAATATTCTCTAAAAAAATTATATTACCGATTGCAAATTGACTCGAATATTTTCAAATACGAATAAAAAGGAGGCGCACACAGAAGCAAATATTTTTCAAAATGGGCTATCTTTATCAAGTGATAGCAAGCAATTTGGTTTGAGGCCGGAACTTTACCACAAGTGATTCTCTCTCAGCAGCTGCAAAGTCAACCTCAACCGTCCTGATATACGCTCAGCTCGCGCACAACGCCCCAGTTTTGACTGTTTTAGAGAGTTTATTTCAGTTTGAATGAGGGACACCTGTATCTCTGCGTCAGCCAACACTTTGTTTTTTTAGCTCAAGCTGCCTCAAAGATGCGGCGACACGCTTCCGTTCTTGTTTGTTCTTCAGTGCGTCGGACCTTTCTGTTTTCGTCCTTTCTAGCCCCGCCTTCCACCGTGCGTTCGCCCCACGGACCATTTGACGCATTCACTTGGTCACTTGTACGCTGGCAACTCGTCCAGCCGATGACACGGTGTCAAAGGCGATTCGTTGGGCGACCAGAGACTGTTCCTTCTGATATTCGACAAGAGAGCCCTTGTTAACAGAAAATGCCCGCTCGACAGACGCATTTCCGCGCCAAAGAGAGATAATCACCTTGGCAAAAGTGAGTAGTTCCTTGTCTGAACCACAGATTCCTGCCCAAAGGGCATCCAGCCGATCCGTGCTCCTGTCAAAAATTTTCAACGCTGCTTGCGCCGAGGCTAAGGATGATGCACGCTTGTAGGGCCGCATAGCCCGATCAGCTTCTGCTCCGGTCATCCATTGGTGTTCCGTCACAACTTCGAGGGCATCAGTTTAACGCCTTTCCCCAAGCTCGGGGAATCAGCGTGCACTTGCGATCCAGAGAGGACGATCACCTCGTCAGCTTAAACTTCAACAGCAACCTCTCCGCAAACGTTTTGGCGCAGTTCTTTATGAAAGCGGCGCAGTATTTTCTCAACTCAAAAACAGTCACATATGAGAGTTTCGGGGCCTTTCGGAGCGCATTCTTCGTAGCAAAGCCAATGTCGATCTTGGGCGTCTCAAGAACGTTGGCAGGCTGGTCCATGTCGACCTTTATCAACTTAAACGGACTGTCCGCTGCCACCATCACTTCTTTCTTCACTATTCTACTCATTGTGATCGCAGAAGATTTTCCAATGCTATATCAAGAAATGGAAGCATAGGCGAATCCGTCTGGAACTGAGCCAGGAACGGCTGCAATTCTTCCGCGATACAAAGGATTGAGGTTAGCTTTGCAGACAGCAGAGGATCGTGGATAGATGTTTAGACGACGGCCGTAACTGGCGCCGGTCGGTCACTTGTTCTCGCTTCGACACGACTCAACGTACACCTTTGGGTAAGGCAGGATCTCAAGAGCCCTGGAAATTACACGAACACTTTCCCAAGCCACCGCACAGAGCAAACCTTCAAAGGGTAAATGTTGCTCCCGGTAATGCGTGCATATTCAGGGCGTCGGGCAGGTACACATTTAAATAAATTGTACATAGCCCTGAGAAATCCCATGAGTTACCACCCTGTTGCCGCGTGTCCAGTTTTGAATTCGCCGTTCAGTACATGAAGGCCACAGCTCCCAACGTCCAGAA
The DNA here is from genome assembly GCF_038994185.2 of Dermacentor albipictus. Taxonomy (NCBI): domain Eukaryota; kingdom Metazoa; phylum Arthropoda; class Arachnida; order Ixodida; family Ixodidae; genus Dermacentor; species Dermacentor albipictus. The sequence goes on from NW_027225667.1 coordinate 169,193, forward strand.
TTTGGAGGCCGTCATTGGATTCACTTAGTTATTGCTTCATATCTCACGGAGAAACTTCATGCTTACGTTTGGCCCGCCGATTGATATCTCAAGAATTTTCGATCGTGAGAATCCATCTATGGCACTTTTAAATGCGGACACCAATTGTTCAGCTCGCGTGCGCCCAAGAAAGCATGACGTCAGGTAGCCTGTTTTCACGCTCCCCTCTGCATCCGACCAAAAGCGAACCAACACATCCATTTGCTCTTTTTGTGCAACTTTGTTTAACGATTCGTCAAACGCTAAGCCGAGGTGGGAGGCTTGGCTTACTTCCGACACGAGGCTCTCTCTAAAGAAAGGTGCAAGGCCATAGGCAATAGCATTACCCACCTTGTCTTTGCCAAGCTGCACTTTCTTGGCTGTAGCTAATGATGGTAACATCAACGGGAACAGAGAAGCCGATGCCGCGGCAGCACCGAATGTGTGCGTCATAACAGCATTGAGACACCACATCATCTCAGCATTTATCCCTTCTGTGTCACGTTGAAAAATATCCTTTGCAGCACGTGCGGGTTGGATGTCCGTAGCTGTGGTTGAAGCAAATGAAGGCGGCGCGGAACCTGACGTCACTGGCCCGGTTTTGATCACAACAGCGCCCGGCGGCTCACTTCTCGGCGGCGTAAGAAACGAAGCTACAGACGGTGTCCTGGCTCCGTTTGCAGGAAGTCGGTGTTTCTTACTTTCAGCGTGACTTGTCACCGCTCTTTTTCTCATGTTGCTCAGCGAAAACTTCTTTCTGCATAGCGTGCAGCACGCCACGTTTGCGTTATTTTCAACGGGCCTAACCCAGGCTGCAAACTCGCACTGTTTCGGATTTGTCCAGTCCTGGACGGAAGTACATTTGAACGCGCTCATACTTGTCACACCAAACAAAGCTTGCCTGCGGCACTACTGCAGTAACTAAACCAAGTCGGGTCGGAACGGGGTCAATACAAATAAAATAAAAACGCGACACAGTTGGTTACTTTGTTTCTCTGCCGGCGTCCCCATATCGCGGCAGGGTTATGGCAGGGCGCGAAGCTATGGTCCCCATCTGCTGTGCCGCCTGCGTCCCGCGCGTGCCACCCCCCGAGGTAGAGATGGACCCTTCCATCAAAGCATTGCGCGTAGGAAGAGTTCGTTTAGGAATCGTACTGGAAAGCGAAAGCATCGCGACAACTTTCTGTAGTTCTCCAGGGAAAACTACAGAGGCAAAGCGCGCGGAAGTGAGAGCGCTTCTGAAGAGTCCTGCATTTTCATCCACGTTAGTTTAAGCTGGGGAAGAGAAAACAAACCCCTTATTAGAAACAGTTATATAAGACAAAACACACGACTGAATGTAAAAGTTCATTTATTTTGCCGCTTTAACCTTCCCCGTCTGGGCAAACAGGAAACCGCCGCTCGTGGAAGCTGCGTCGATTCAGCGTCTTCGGTCTTCTCCGAGCAACCGAAAGCACAGTCGAACGCTGGCGGACTACTTGGCGCGGTAACACATATGCAGAGAAGCTCCGCGCCCGTAGCTTTCCCCTCATAGCCACAGAAAGTTGTCCGCGAGTTTATAGTCTAGCTCGCAGCGCTTTCTGCCGCCTCGCTGGAGTTTTCTACATTATGGGAAACAAAAAACAAGGGAGGGGGGGGGGGGGGCGACCATCGAAAAACTTGATTGCGAGCCTTACGAAGCCCGTTCTCTGCTTTAGTTCTCTGCATTACGTGGCGCCATCGGTGACGGCGCCGGGAAGTGTTCACTTAATTTCGACTCGGTACGAAATTCGAAGCGCCGCGCTTTTTGCCGCTTTCCTGACACGCTCTCTGGAAAATACAGCTCAGGAGGAAGGCGGTGTGGCTGTGGAGAAAACGGGCTTCGTACGAATCGTACAAAGAGCGCCATGTCTGTTACTCGAGCCAGCCTTACTGCGGCTTTCTTTCCCTTTCAATAATATTACAGATAATTTTCTCTGATAAAGGCACAAATTCCCTGAGTTCCCTATTCCCCATTCTATTACTCTGAGAATTCCAGGTTTTCTCGGTTGGTAGACACCCTGGCTAATAGCTACTACAAATCTATCAGACAGAGGAAAGGAACCTGGTTTTAATGGTACTGCAGTGTCCGTACTGAGAAATAATAGAAAAATATTGACACCAACTGTTCCTACATTCTTTAACAAAACATTTTACGCGGGCACGTACACGGAAGTATTAAAGGTCGCAAGATGACGCCTATCTATAGAAGCGGGAACTTTAACGTTTCAGGTAATTATCGACCTATATCGGTATTGAACTGCATAAACATAATTTTTGAGAAACTGCTGGCTGGTACAAAATTTCTATCTAAACATACCATCTGGTCCCCGCGTCAACACGGCTTTCAGAAGTCTCGATCTACAACTACGGCTATTTTCTCTTTGACCGATGCAATAGATGAAGCTTTCACCAACAATGAAATATCAGTACGAGTATTTTTATACATAAAAAAGGCATTTGACACCGTCTATTATCATATTTTATTGATGAAATTGGAAAGACTCGGATGTCGAGGCATTTCCTTATACTTTTTAAAGACCTATCTCGATAGCGATAAACAAGCAGCGCTCATCAATGAACACATCCCAAGTCTCTCTGACCTTACTACATGCGTACCACAAGGATGGGTACTTGGGTCAATATTATTTACAACATACATCAACAGCCTTCCAGACTGCCTAAATGAAGAACATGCCTTCATGTATGCTGATGACACAGCTCTTACGGTCAGTAGGAAATCCTTAAATAACCCAGCTAAAACCATCAACAATGAGCTTCAATATATCAGTAAAAAGCTTGGAAGTGATAGTCTTTCCTTAAATACAAAGAAAACTAAATTTGTTATGTTTAAGTCTCCGTTTAAGAAAATGCTTTTGAGGGGCCGTGCCGCATTACGACTGGCCGTGACGAAATCGAAAAACTCGACTCAAAGTTCTACGAAGGGGTAACGCTCGATCCCGCTCTCAACTGGAAGCCTCATATCGACAGGCTGTGTGGTAACCTCTCTTCCGCATGCTTCGTACTGACGATAGCGCGGAGTAATTTGTTTCGAAACGTTCAGAACCCTAAATTTCGGTCTTGTTCATTCTGACTTAGCCTACTGTATTTGCTGTATTTTTTAGCCTACTGTCTGGGCATTCACCTACAAAACATACATAGACCCTGTAGCACGCCTTCAGAAGAGAGCCTTGCGGATAATCAACTATGCTAGCTTTACTACACCGTCAAGAAATATTTTTCTTGCGAACGACTTAAAGTCATGTCACTATCGCACCTGGGAGATTACCAGGCTGCCTTATTAGTGTGCTCGATAACGAGATGCAACACGCAATTTCCTGCCACTATCTTCAATGGATCGATATTTAACCAGTCGCTCAGCCTTTCTCGAGAAATTTCCGGTCCCGATATGTCGAACCGGTACGGCCAGCGACGCATGCGTTACATAGGTGTCGAAATATGGAACTCGGTTCCTACAAACATAAAGCAGTCATCTAATTTTAATACCATTGTTAGAGAATTCTTTCTTGTGAACTAAACTGATTAGGCTTTGATAAAAATTATAAAGGATGGGACAACTGGACACAGCGTTGCTGTTATGCTTTCTTGTTGTTTCTATGTACGTGTGTATGGATGTGTACTTATGCGAGTGTGAATGCCGGTGTAGCCTTGCTCTTACTCGGCAGACTGCGCGTCAAATGTGTTTATAGCATATAAGTGCACATTCTTGCTACGTTCATTGAATAATAATTACATGTTAGCCTCCGGCAAACACCTAAAGCGCTATAAGGTTTAACCAGTTCTTTTATGTGTAACTGTTTCATGTATTTTTATAGCCAGCATGTGTGTGTGCGGGCTGCCGTGGGAGAGAGGCCATGGGTCTCGTCTCCGATGCGTGTTGCCTCACTAGTGATGCGGGGCTCACGTCTTGGGCGACACTTAGCAGTGCGCTTCTTCGATTTTCCAATTCTGGGTACCCGCGTGCTGCAAGAGCCAGCCGGAGCGTCTTCGTTTTTCTCGGGTTGCTCCGCCCACCGCGCCACGCACTTCCGCCGGGCGTTCGTTTTGCTCGGCGTGGGTGGTTCTGGCTACCCGCGGGCTGCCAGAACCTGCCAGGACGATTTTGATCTGGCTGCTCTCTGGACGTGCTCTGGCTAGCAGACTACGAAAAAAGGCGATGGGCGCTCGCCGACATCTTTGCGGGGACTTCACGGCATTGCAACGCGAGCGCTTGAGGACTCGAATTTACCTCGCTCAGCCAACTGTCTACGGTCATCTTCAGATTTCCTTACTCCTAGCACGATCTTTTTAGGTGCTATATAACGCTCCGTTCCGCATAGCGAAGCGGTGTGATACGAGCAGTGGTGAACCGTTTGATGCGTTTGTGTGTGTATGTGTCCCCTGAAGGCTTCTTCGCGGCGGTTATCAGCGCGCCGCGCTCTTATGCGTGCCTGTTATCTGCATCGTGTTCCACGCAAGATGTAGACGCTCATTCACACATTGCGGTACGCTTTGGGTTCGTCTTTATCTGGTGGCGTTCCTCTTCACATATTTCGGGTATGTATGCGGAGATATCTCCTTTTTCTGTAGTTAGCGAAGGCTTTGCAGCTAACCCGTATTCGCTCCGTCTCTCCGTCGTATGCTTGGGTGGCAGCTCGAAACCGATATGTGTTCTCACTGCAGGCCGTTGATCTAAGAATGCACTGTTTGAGTAATAGGCACACGTACATTAAACACATGTACATTGACTTAATGCTCTTATGATGGCGACCAATGTTGTTTTTCGTGTGAAACGTTTCGCTGCTCACAGGCGGCGTGCATTTTCATGCGCCAGCCGCGTCCTCAGCTCCTTAGGCTCGAAATGAGAAGCACCATCAGCCACAACAAACTTTACGAAATCGAAGCTAGCCCAAGCAGGTCGGCACGAAATTTTATGCGCATGAGACGTACCCGATATCTTGCTTTTCATGTCTTGTGAAGTGATGACACAACGCCAACTCATCAATGTCGCCGGTGGGCAACGTGATTGCTGCGAGCAGGGATCCCCGAGCTATCGCTTTCGAGTATACAATCGCGCGATTTGGCGTCTTGTCATCGGAAGCGTCGATCGGAGGCCATCGGTTGCGTTGCGAAAGGTGAGGTTGGCCGAGTGCGCGTCCTGCGCCGAGTCGCGCGAGAGTGATCGTATTCCTGAATGCAACTATATATTTTCAAGCTGGCAACGCATAATAGATGGGCCGACTATGCAGAGCGCGCGCCGGCCTCGCCGGGCGCTGCCATGCTGGTGGCATGTTTACATTTGGCCAGCTGTACGGGCGTTCGATTTTGCAAACTTCGGGCAGGTTCGGGTTGTCTTGGCATCCCAGCCCACGTGACTTCCTATCAGAACCGGAACTAGCTGGCTGCCATCTGGCTGCCAGCGGGCTGCCAGAACTCTGAAAATCGAAGAGGCCCAGTTTCGACAGCAACTAAGCCTTTCCGCTTTTGGGTGCTCATGGCTGTGTTGTCGCCATGCGGGGGATGGCGCGCGCCCGAACCGGGAGGCGCCAGGGCATTTTCTCGCCTGCGGCGGTCAGCACGATGATGAAAAACTTTATTTATCCCTCTTTAAAGGGAAGGGGGCAATGGAACAGAGGGTGGGGGAGGAACTACTTGAAGTAGGCCTCCTTTATCCTCTCAGCCCACTCCAGGATGGCCTCCTGAAGGTCGCGCCTGGAGCTGCGCAAGGCAGCCTCCCACTGCTCCTCACTAGATATTAATTGCTTGAGGAAAGGGGAAAGGGGGTGCTTAGGGCACCCCCGCATGATGTGGTTTAAGTCTGCTTTGGGAGAGACACAGAATTTACAAGAGGGAGAAAGGTAAATGGCGGGATGAATGCGGTGGAGGAGGTAAGGGGACGGAAAGGTGCGAGTCTGCAGCTGTCGCCACAGAACTTCACACCTACGCGGGGATTTGCCCATGAGTGGCGGAAAGGTTAAGCGGTCTAATCGGTAGTGTGCGCATATGTCGTGGTAAGTAGTAAGTCGATCCAGCGCTGTAAACGATAGTTTGTTGGTTTTGTTTGGTTGCACTTCCTTCTTACTTTTTTTTTGTTTGTTTGATCCTAAACAAAAAGTTATTGTGCCCGTGTCCGAACCATTCATTTTCCTTTATATAACTGAATGGATCCATAACTAGCCTTTGGCTAAGGATCCAGACGTTGTCGCATACCAGTCTTGTATATCGATCTGAATAAAGTTATTGTTATTGCTATTCACTTCGAAGGGAATTCGCTATACTCTCGCGCCCTCTCGAGCTTCACACCACGTCCAAGGATCTTCCTTGGGTACGTAGATTGCCTCTCCGGATTAAGAAAACAAGTCCCAATGTGCAATCTCAGGCACGCAATGGTGCCGGTGAAAGAAAAGCTTGCGAAAGACAAGTTCCCGGGCGCCGTGTACAGGATTCCTTGCGCTGGTTGTGAACACGTACTACCGCGCTCAATATGAGTTGCAACGTCCGAGCGCCGACCGGAGCTCGCTGCTCGGCTTGCAATGCGACAACACTCGCTAGGATGATGATGATGTGTGGTTTTTTATGGCGCAAGGGCCAGGTTTGGCCAAAGAGCGCCATGACAAGTTGTAATGTTGATGATGTATTATGGAAGATGTGACTTGGCTGTAAAGTGGCCTAAAAATATTCGCTGTAGAGTGCGTAAAATTAACTTGTTATAAAATTATGGCGATGGCAGATGACGAATAGTATGAACACTAAAATCCATCGTGAAAGAATGATGCAGAATAGAAAATATATGAGATGGTAAAAATGCCTGGAGCACTGTTGCCTCGCCAGAGCCCTTCAAACACAAGGGCCTAGAGGCACGTGCTACACGAAAGAACTATCGAAGCGCCATCCTCTGAAGAGAGGAGACGCTACGAACATGTTGGGCTAACAACATGCAACACAACATCTTTCAGATAACTTAGGACTGCGTTAGTGTCGAAGAGCGGTTCTGGGCCGAGTAACATTACAGGATGAAGGGGAATATGCTGCCGGTATGCTAACGGAAAATGTTTCTTTCTGTCAGATTCGGCTTTCCGACACTCCAGGAGGACATGGAGGACGGTCAGCCTCTCCCCGCATCTACCGCAAGTTGGAGGATCATTTTCAGTGAGTAAGAAGTTGTGTGTACCAAATGTGTGTCCTATTCTGAGGCGACAGAATAGGACATCTGTTCGCCGTGATTTTGTTACGGAGGGCCAAGAACCTAACTGTGGCTTTATCACGTGCAGTTTGTTATTTACTTCTACGTCCCACTTACGTTGCCAGTGGTTTCGCAGTTTCCTTCTTAAGAAAGGCTTCAGGTCCGTGACAGGGACCGAAGCAGTAGGACTGACTGTATGCAATGAAATTGATGTGGCCATCTGGTCTGCTAGAACGTTACCCTCGATGCCCCTATGTCCAGGCACCCAGCATATAATGACATGCTGGTTAGACATATACGCTCTACAGAGGACGGAATAGAGCTCAATAATTACGGGGTTTCTGTGTTTACAGTGTGACTTCAAGGCTTTTACCACGCTTAAGGAGTCTGTAAATAAAATTGTTTTTTGAACATTTGATTTTCTGATATGTTTCATAGCCGACAGTAGTGCATAGGCCTCAGCCGTAAATATGCTTGTTTCAGGGTGCAGTACACCGGATTCCGAGAAGGATGGGCCAATGGCTGCGTAGGACACCCCGGCATGCGACTTAGAAGCGTCCGTATAAAACTCTGTGCACGAGTACTTGTACTGGAGCTCCAAGAAGTGCATTTTGATATGTGTCTCTGACGCATGTTTAGTGACCTGTACAAAGGATGTGTCACATTCTATCAGCTGCCACTCCCAGGGTGGTACTAGCTTAGCTGGAGGCATTAGGCGTTGGTCGAGAATTGGGACATCCATTTCCGTGCTAAGTTCTCTTGCACGCAGTGAGAAAGGACGTCTCACAGAGGGTCTGTTATGAAAAAGTGTTTCACATGTCAAGTCGTTAACGGTTGTGAAACACGGATGTTCCTTATTAGAGCGCACTTTCAGAAAATAGTTGAAGCTGATGTAAGTTCTCCGAAAATGGAGTGACCACTCATCGGACTCAACATACAAACTTTCAACAGGGCTTGTTCTAAATGCCCCAGTGGCCAGACGGATTCCCAGATGGTGTACGGGGTCTAACATCTTTAGCGCGCTCGGGGCGGCAGAGTGATACACTGCGGCTCCATAGTCTATTCGCGACCGAACTAGGCTCCTGTAAAGATTCAACAGGCACTTCCTGTCACTACCCCATGTTGTGTATGATAGGATTTTAAGTAGGTTCATTGTTTTTAGACATTTTTCTTTAACATGTTTTATGTGAGGAATGAAAGTGAGCCTAGAGTCAAGAATAACACCAAGGAATTTGTGTTCTTTGCTGACAGGAATTTGGTGTCCGCCCAGTTCTACACAAGGATCTAGGACCAGGCCTCTCTTTCTTGTGAAGAGAACACAAGCACTTTTGTGGGGGTTGACCTTAAATCCGTTTTCGTCTGCCCACTTGGAAACCTTGTTCAAGCCCTGCTGTACCTGTCTTTCGCATACTGTAAGGTTGCAGGATTTGAAGCCTATTTGTATATCATCTACGTATACGGAATAAAAAATGGCAGGTGGTAGTGAAGCACGTAGCGTGTTCATCTTTACGATAAAGAGAGTGCAGCTGAGCACGCCTCCCTGGGGTACACCAGTTTCTTGCGTAAAGGGACGTGAGAGTTCATTGCCGACTTTTACTCGGAAGGTACGATTTGACAAATAGCTTTCAATTGTGTTCAGCATATTTCCACGGATGCCAATTGCCGACAGGTCTCGTAAGATCCCGTAACGCCATGCCGTGTCATATGCCTTCTCCATATCGAGGAATATCGATAGAAAAAACTGTTTATGTATAAAGGCATCGCGGATATTTCCTTCCATGCGCACAAGATGATCGGTTGTGGACCGCCCTTCTCGGAATCCACACTGATAAGGATCGAGTATATTGTTGAGCTCAAGGAAATGTATAAGTCTGCGATTTATCATTTTTTCAAAAAGCTTACACAGACAATTAGTTAGAGCTATCGGACGGTAACTAGCCGCCAAGGAAGGGTCTTTTCCCTGCTTTAGGACAGGAACCACAATCGCTTCTTTCCATGTGGATGGGAGGTACCCCGAAGCCCAAATAGTATTGTATAGTGTAAGAAGTGTAACTTGTGCGTCAGTATGTAGGTGCCTGATCATGTCATACATGACTCTGTCTGGTCCCGGTGCAGTGCTTTTACATGTGTTCAAGGCAGCTCTCAACTCGGCAATACCGAAAGGCCGGTTATACTGTTCATTCTGCCTGGATTTCCGTATGATTGGCTGACGTTCTATTATTTCTTTATGCTTAAGAAAGGACTGGGAATAATTGATTGAGCTTGACACACGCTCAAAGTGCTCCCCTAGTGAATCTGCCTGGTCTTGCAGGGTTTCGCCTTGTGTGTTTACTAAAGGGAGGGAGTATGTTTGTCGCCCTCTTATTCTACTAACCCTGTTCCAGACTTTGGCCTCATCTGTATACGAGTTGATACCTGTTAAAAAGTTCTGCCAGCTCTCTCTTCTGGCCTGTCGGCGGGTTCGCCTGCCTTGGGATTTAACTTTTTTAAAATTGATAAGATTCTCCGCAGTGGGGGAGGCGCGTAGCAACCCCCACGCTTTATTTTGTTTCTTACGAGCGATCCTACAATCATCGTTCCACCAGGGGACACGCCGTTTGCCTGCCAATCCATTTACTTGTGATATACATTTAGTTGCGGCATCTATGATGAAGGCTGTAAAGTACTCCACAGCTGCATCGATTTCTAAAGAAGACATATCAGCCAGCGAGATGTTAGTAAGTGTTCGAAATTTCTCCCAGTCAGCTGTGTCTATCTTCCACCTAGGAGCTTGCGGAGGATATTCGTTTTCTTTAGATGTTCTTATCAGTATAGGGAAGTGGTCGCTGCCGTAAGGATTGTTCGTGACTTCCCATACGAGTTCGGGCAGTATGGACGGGGAAACTATGGTAAGATCTATTGAAGAAAAGGTTCTGTTTGCTAGGGAGTAATACGTGGGTTCCTTCTTATTGAGCAAGCAAGCACCTGAAGAAAAAAGGAACTGTTCAACAAGACGACCTCGCGCGTCTGTACGAGTGTCGCCCCACAGGGAGCTGTGCGCATTGAAATCCCCAAGAACAACATAGGGTTCTGGCAACTCGTCTATAAATGACTGAAATTCATGTTTGTTTAATTTGTAGTGTGGGGGTACGTAGATCGAGCAAATGGTGACGAGTTTATCCAGAAGAACAGCTCGAACCGCCACTGCTTCGAGGGGCGTTTGTAGCTGTAAACGCTGACAGGAAACACTTTTATGAATCAAAATGGCAACGCCGCCTGAAGATACGACAGCATCATCGCGATCTTTGCGAAACTTAATATACGGTCGGAGAAAGTTTGTATGTTGTGGTTTTAGGTGTGTTTCCTGTAGACACAGCACTAGTGGATTGTGTTTTTGGATAAGCTCTTGCACATCATCAAGGTTCCTAAGAAGACCTCTGATGTTCCATTGAATTATTTGTGTATCCATATTGGAGGTCAGTAGGTGCTGTGTGTACAGAAGTAGTGATTATCGAAATTACAGAGATTAAATTACAGAGCCCTTTCGAGGCCCTGTAACGGGAGTTTTGCCCTTTCTGGAGCGTTCGAGGGATCCTCGCCGCTCCTTAGGCGCTTGGGGCGCCTTGAGGTTAGGTGTAGTGTCCATTGCCTCGTGTGAGGCGCCGGACACGTGCTCTTGCGAGCGAGAAGTAACTAGAGAGGGTCCCGCCTTGGGGGGCAAGACCCCTGCGCCCACCTGCCCGGAGGTCGATGGGGCTCCCTGGGGAATTTGGCTGCGCCGGCTGTTGCCAGCGCTGGAAGGGGCCGGGGTGGTTGGAGCAGCCTCAGCTGCGCCCAACTTCGGGGTAGAAGGTCCCTTCTGCTCGGTTGGCGGAGCAGCGCTAGCTGCAACCACCGTGGGGGCAGATGGCGTAACTGCCGACTCACTGTGTGTGGGTCGGACAGTCGCCGGAGGCCGTTGTGACGCTGCCCCCTGACGCGCCACTTCGGCAAAGCTTTTCTTTGGCAGGTATGCTACCCGCCTGCGTGCCTCTTTGAACGTTATATTTTCTTTTACTTTTATAGTTACTATTTCTTTTTCCTTCTTCCAGGAGGGGCACGACCGCGAGTACGCGGCGTGATCCCCGTCACAGTTCACACAGTGGAGAGAGTTATTACATGCTTCAGTGGCGTGTTCAAGGGCACTACATTTCGCACATGTCTGGCGGCCTCGGCAGCTCTGCGAGCTGTGGCCGAAACGCTGGCATTTGAAACATCTCAAGGGATTTGGCACGTACGGTCTTACACGAAGCTTGATATACCCGGCCTCAATTGACTCGGGCAGGACACTTGAATTGAAGGTGAGTATTATGTGTTTGGTCGCAATTTCTTTACCGTCTCGCCTCATCTTGATTCTTTTGACGTTTATGACATTTTGTTCACTGAAGCCCTCCAACAGTTCAGCCTCAGTGAGCTCTAGCAAATCATCATCGGAGACAACGCCACGGGAGGTATTCATCGTGCGGTGCGGGGTTACTACTACTTGGGTCTCCCCAAATGATACAAGTTTAGGCAGTTGCTCAAATTGTTTTAGGTCGCGGAGCTCCAAGAGGAGGTCACCGCTAGCCATCCTTGACACTTTATATCCTGGGCCAAAAACTTCGGTAAGAGACTTAGATACAAGGAACGGGGAGATTGTTCGCACTTGCTTAGCTGGTTTTTCTGCGTGGATCACATGAAAACGGGGAAAATTGTGGACTTGGCGTCCGAAAAACTGAAAAACTTCTTCGGTGCGCCCTCGTTTGTGAGGGCGATCAGGTAGTTGAGGAAAAGCATGTTCCATAAGTAATGTTGGGTTTTCGGCCGCGATGCCGACCACCCACCATGGAGCCCAACAGGGGGACGTGACAGAAGTTGCTGCTAGAGAAACCCTGCCAACGCCAGCCGTACATCGCTGCTATAACCAAATACAGCATAGCCAAGGCTGGCTAGCTACACAAGGTTAACCCTTGCCGCCGGGAAACTAGGAAGTGAGGAGAAGTGATGAGAAGACAGGAAAGATGAAAAAGGCGAGAGAGAAAGACGAAGATTGGAGAGGAGGACAGGAAAAGGCGACTGCCGGTTTCCCCCGGGTGGGTCAGTCCGGGGGTGCCGTCTACGTGAAGCCGAGGCCAAAGGGGTGTGTTGCCGCCGCCGAGGGGCCGTAACGGTCCAAACACCCGGCATTGGCTCAACCCCCAGGATCCCCTTTTCCCCGGACACGGCTAAGCCGCGCACGGCTACACGCGGGAGGGTCCAACCCTCGTGTGCTCGGGTACGTGGTGTCGCAACACACCAAACGCCTGCTTGCGCAGACGCCCCTGCGGGGAACACTCGCTAGGAATTCTGGGAGAAAGTGCTGTTCCGCGAAGTGACCGTACCCTCCATCAGGAAAGCAGCTTGCAGTCTGTGGCTCCAGGGTTTTACAGGCGGCCTCTTTCAGCAGATGAAACATTTTCCGCTCAGAGCCCGAATTTTCCTGCGTCACTTTATTACAAAATTGAAGTCAATTTGATGCAAACGGATGAAATATGCAGTTAACGCAATTCAAGCATCACGCACATGCAGGAAACAGTTTTTGAAGCCCATTTTCACTATGACTAAATGATCTCACATGGAGTCACTGCTGATTCCTCTCACGAGACCACATTCAGCAGGTGTATTTTTTTTTTGCTCCCAAGACACGACACATGTGAAACGACTGGGGTCTCAACGCCCTGCTTGGCTCTGAGCATGAAAAGTTTACATGACCAAGTCGCTATGAATTCTGGTCACGCGACCACCTTCTGACATGCTGCCCTATATCGTACCCTGGCTTCATGTATGTCAACCGATAAAAGTTCAGTCGAGTGCACTGCTCTTGTAACCAGGGATGATGCATATCAAACGAAATGGTTTTCGAAGCCCGACTCTGCCACCACTATTGTGAGGTCACATGACCAAGTCACTAGTGATTAGGGCCGCACGATCACCATATATAGCGCTGGAAACTATCTCTACATCCCAGTGACGCATATCAAACGACCCGGATGGAGAAGCTCTCTTCGAATACGAGAGTGACGAGTTGACACGGACAAGTCAGTAGTAATTCAGGTCACGTGACTACTTTCGCACATGCTACCCACTTGTGTACCTTGGCTTGATGCATATCAAACGAAATGGTTTTTGCAGTCGTCTGACTATCGCTACAATGTGGCTACATGTTGTCGCTAGTGACTCTTATCACGTGGCCGTATTCGAAAGCATTGCACTCGTTTGTATCCTGGCCTGATGCATATCAAATGAAATTGTGGTGGGAGCCTGGTTCGGCTATGACTATTATGTGCTCACACTAGGTAAACACTAGTGACTGCAATAAAAGTGCCACATAACGACCGAGTGCACCGTTCTTCTATCCCAGAGCATGACGCATGTCAACCAATATTGTTTTTGAAATCCTCTTCAACTATAGTCACTAATATATTTTGCCACATGACCACTTTCGGGTGTGATGCAATGGTTTTCTACATGCATGATGTATACCAAACAAAATGGCCTTCCAAGCCCTGGTTAACTATCAATATAATAAGCTCACATGAGGCAATTACAAATGATTAGTGCTACATGACCCCGTCCGGACATGGTGGACTCCTCATCTGCTCAGTCTTGGTACACATTTATCTGAATGGTTTTAAAGCCCTGTTAGCTCATTGAATGAGCTAACACGCTGAAGCTTAATGACTGGTGTTACATGACAGGGCATCTTAGCATAGTGCACTCCACACAACTACACATTATAGATAGCAAACAAAGTGGCGTCCGTCTTTCTTGGGCTATCTTTACATAAAGCTCACTTTGCAAATGAGCTAACGATTCGTGTAACATGACTATGTTTGGTCACAGTGCGCACCTTTTAGTAACTAGGAATGACACATATTACAGGAACGAACACATGAACCCCTGCTAAGCTATCACTCCAATTACCTGGCAAGACTAGTTCAGCAGGGATTCTCATTGCGTCATCATGTTCTAGTAAAATGTGCTTTTTTACTGCCTTAGGTATTCCTAGAACCAGACCCCCCACGCCCTTGAGGCTCAGCGCTAGTTTTACATTGAAAGCACTTTTATGCGAACATATGAAAAGATGGTATGCCCATTTTGATACTGCGAGTCACCAAATTCAAGCAATTTAATAGAGATACTATCCCATGTAGTCATACTCCTAACAATTAAAAAGAAGGCGTAAACGAAAGCAACTGAAAGGGTTAGGATTGATTGATGATTAATGTTTAATGGCGCAAGGGCATCTAAGGCCAAAGAGCGCCAGGACATGTGTTGTGGTTTAGTAAAATTGTGAGATTAGGACAATGATTTAAAATAGAGGCTGTATACAGGCCTACACGTAAGATATATCTTTAAATAATAGTGAATGAATTCTAAAATAACCACGAAGATAAATATAAAGGCTTAAATGCATTGGTTATGGGCACACATAGTAAATTTTTGCGGATTGCCCGAGTCCCCTGCTGTACAATTCTTGCCTACGCAAGAAGTGCAAGAGCTCAGACATACTTTTGTGCATCAGATTGTACCTCACCTGTGAGGCACAATCTGAATGTTAGGATGGTATGAGATGATGTCGAGAAAGTTAACTTCTGCAAGATAATTAAGCACTCTTTTAAAGTTAAATATTGCATCCTCTGATAAGAACATCGAGGGATGGGGTGGTATATGGTGTGAGTAGAGTTCTCTAAAATGAGCTAATCGGTGTCGGTGAAGTTCAGGACATTGAATTAGGACGTGTAGGACGGTTAGGTTCTCACCACAGCGTGCGCATGTCGGCGGGTCAGTTGCAGTCAAGAGGTATTTATGAGTGCCATAAGTGTGACCTATTCTGAGTCTTGCCAGGGTGACTTCGGTGTGTCTATCAAGCTTCAGTGGGAAAGGTTTCGTTAACTGCGGTTTAAGAAGGTGCAGCTTATTTTCAACTTCCTTGTCCCACTCAGCTTGCCAATGATTATGGAGCGTCTTTCGTACCGCAGGTTTCATATCTACACCAGGTACCCTGCTTACATCAATTATGTCCCGATGAGCCGCTTCCCCAGCATTTTTGTCCGCCATTTCATTACCTGCGATCCCAGAGTGGCCTGGCACCCAGCAAAGAACAATAGCAAGGTTTTGTTTATGCGCTACGTGGATCAGTTTAAGGAGCTCGTTAATTACAGGGTTTCGGCTTGCTTTGCCACAGGAGAGGGCTGTGACAGCGCTTAAGGAATCTGTGTATATTATGGACTTTTCTATCTTGTGTTGTACTATATAGTCAATAGTGATCAGAATACCGTACGCTTCCGCTGTAAAAATGCTGCTATGTTTATGCAAGGTTTTAGTGTTGGAGAAGTTTGGGCCATGGGCTGCACATGATACCGAATTTGCAGACTTTGAAGCATCAGTGAAGAATGCAGTAGATCTGTACTTGTCTTCAAGAGCCATGAAATGTTGCTGGATGAGGGCACTTGGACAACTCTTTTTCTTAAGCTCTCTAAAGGAAAAGTCACAAGTGACAGGATATTGCTCCCAAGGTGGGATGGGCTCAGAATAATCACTTTCCTGTAGATCTGTGAAAACTATTGCAAGTTTTTCAGCAACAGATTTTACTGCCAACGGGAACGGCGGGGCGTATGAAGGCCTGTTTAAGTAAAACTGATTTGTGGACTGATCACTTAGGAGTGCTTTGCATGGATGTTGTTTTAGTGACATGATTCTTATGGCATAGGTGACTCCCAGATATGTACGTTGATAATCCAGTGGCCACTGATCCGATTCTGCATATAGACTTTGGACAGGGCTCGTCCGAAAGGCACCAAGCGCTAGACGGATACCTAAGTGATATACAGGATCGAGTACTCTAAGTGTTGTCTTTGAAGCCGACTGGTATACAATACATCCATAGTCTATGCGGGACAACACAAGGCTTTTAAAAAGAGACAGGAGGCAATACCTATCTGTTCCCCACGACTGATGAGATAAAATCTTTAAAAGGTTCATGGTTTTAAGACATTTCAGTTTCAACTGTTTTATGTGCTGCATGAAGGTTAGCTTACTATCGAAGATTACACCTAGAAATTTTTGTTCTTTTCTATTTATCAGGTTTTTCCCATGCATCGTAATACAAGGGTCAGGACATACCCCTCTACGTCTAGAAAACAGCACACAGGAAGTCTTTTCTGCACTGAATCTAAATCCGTTTTCGTCGGCCCATTTCGTGAACCGGTTAACAGTCAACTGGATCTGGCGTTCACATATGGACAGGTTGCAGGATTTAAAGCTGATTTGGATGTCATCCACATAGACAGAATAAGACACCACTGGGGGTATAACAAAGCGGAGAGAGCTCATTTTAATTATAAAAAGTGTGCAGCTTAGCACACCTCCCTGTGGTACACCGTTTTCTTGAATAAAAGTGCGCGATAATACATTGCCAATTCTTACGCGGAACTTCCTTTGAGATAAGTAATCTTGCAAAATGTTCAGCATGCTACCACAAATTCCATAGGATGACAGGTCTTGCAGAATACCATATCGCCAGGCAGTATCGTATGCCTTTTCAAGATCAAAGAATACAGATAGACAGTATTGGCTGTGTACAAATGCATCACGTATATATGATTCAAGGAGAACTAGATTATCGGTAGTAGACCTCGCTCTTCGGAAGCCAGATTGGCGAGGGTCCAATATACCATTATATTCCAAAAAGAAGACAAGGCGTCGGTTTATCATCTTTTCAAATACTTTAAGTAAGCAGCTAGTGAGTGCAATAGGTCTGTAACTGTTAACTAAGGAAGGGTCTTTGCCGTGTTTGAGTATTGGTAGGACTATTGCTTCTTTCCAAGATGAAGGTATATGACCAGTAGCAAATATCTTATTGTAAAGGCCTAAAAGGCAGTTTAGGGTCTCATGAGGTAGATTCTTGATTATTTCATATGTTATTATGTCAGAACCTGGAGCCGAGCTACCACAAGAGCCTAGGGCAAGCTTGAGTTCATGGAACGTTAATGGTCTATTGTACCCTTCTGATGTCTTTTTTGGATGTAGAGGACTATTTTCAGCTATTCTTTTATGTTTTAAGAAAATTTCGGAATAATTTTCCGAACTTGATACTCTCTCAAAGTGCTCGCCAAGAGTGTTTGCTTGGTCTTCTATTGACTCGCCAGAGCCATTGACGAGAGGAAAAGGATTTGGACGTTGTCCTTTTAGTTTACGTACCCTGTTATATACCTTGCTAACATCCGTGTACGAGTTTATGGAGGATACGTAGCGTGTCCAGCTTTCTCTTTTCGATACTCGGCGAATACGGCGGCCATTTGCCTTGCACCGCTTAAATTCTATTAGATTTTCTGTGGTTGGGTAGCGTGAGAATCTACTCCACGCTTTGTTCTGGAGTTTCTTTGCAGTTTCACACTCTTTGTTCCACCACGGTTTTGGATTTACTTTATCTGTGTAGGATTGAGGTATGCAGTTTCGAGCGGAACAGAGGATGTGTTCAGTGATGTAGCTAGCCAGTTCTTCTACACCTAGATGGTCCACTTCTTCTAGGCACAGTTTACTTATGTTTCTAAATTTTGACCAGTCTGCTGCATGAAGTCTCCATTTTTGGGGGTAAGCTGGTCCATCGTGCCACTTTGTTGTTTCTAGGAGTGTCGGGAAATGATCGCTCCCATATGGATTACTGATGACTCTCCATTCCAGGTATGGAAGAAGTGATGCTGACCCTATTGCTAAATCTATGCATGAATACGTGTTGTATGTGGAACTGTAAAAGGTTGGATCTGCCTTGTTAAATATACAGGCTCCAGAAGAAAGAAGGATGTTTTCTATTGCCCGTCCTCTCGCATCACATCTTGAGTCACCCCAGAATGTGCTGTGAGCATTAAAGTCTCCGATTACTATATAGGGTTCGGGAAGTTGGTCAATCAGTTTTTCAAATTCTGCTTTGTCAAACCGTTCATCAGGCGGTATATATATGGAGCAAATCGTTATCAGATGATTGAACAATATAGTCCGAACAGCCACTGCTTCAAATGAACTCTGGAGTGATATATGCTGGCATGCAACTGACTTTTGGACTATGATTGCCACACCACCTGAAGAAGAATTACCATTATTTCTATCTTTACGGAAAACTATGTACTGTTTTAAGAAGTTCTGGTGTGTAGAGTTTAAATGTGTTTCTTGAACACAGAACAGTCGTGGCTGATATTCCGCTAGTAGATCTTTGATATCATCTAGATTGCGAAATAGGCCCCTGGCATTCCATTGAATTATTTGTGTAGCCATATCGAGGAAGATTTTGGTTGTCTGTGTTCAAGAGCACGAGGTAAAGATAGATGGATATGTATATAGGGCGGTAACCGTTTAGGTTACCGGTCCCTTTCTTTGAGCAGTTACAGGAATTTTCTCTCTCCTAGCGCGCTCCTGAGAGCGCTGATCTTTGGGCGTCGATGACGCCGGGGATTTTTGATCGACCTCCATAACCTTTTCCGAGGTGCTGGAGGATCGTGAACTAGGCGCTGAAACTCGCGTCCCAGGCCGTGGAGTTCGGATTAGCTTTGGGACCTGCGGGACTGGAGTCGGCAGGTCCACTTTCGATGTTGATGGAGCAGCACTTGCTGCAGCCACCAGGGGGGCAGGCGGAGTGATTACCGGGCCACTGTCAGTGACCGCGGTAGACTCCCGAGGGATTTGTGACGCTGCCCCCCGTCGCGCCACCTCGGAAAAGCTCGTGTGATTCAAGTATGACAGACGTTTTCTTGCTTCGTGAAATGTTATATTTTCTTTGACCTTTAATGTAATGATTTCTTTTTCTTTCTTCCATTTAGGGCACGTTCTAGAGTAAGCTGGATGGCTTCCATCACAGTTCACGCAATGTGGAGATGAGTCGCAAGTGTCTGATGCATGATCGTTCGAGCTACATTTCGCGCAGGTCTGCCGTCCTCGGCATGTCTGGGAACCGTGCCCATACCTCTGGCACTTAAAGCACCGTCGAGGATTTGGAATGTACGGCCTTACACGTACTTTGACATAGCCTGCATCTACTGTACTAGGCAACACACTGGTACCAAAGGTTAGTACAATGTGCTTTGTTCGAAGTTGTTCGTTATTCCTGCGGATTAGAATTCGTTCTACCTTGATGACATTTTGGTCCTGAAAACCTTCAAGCAGCTCTTCGTTAGTAAGGTCCATGAAGTCGTCTTCGGAGATTACTCCACGGCTCGTGTTCATGGTTCGATGTGCGGACACAGTGACCGCTACATCGCCTATGCATTTCAAGTCATTCATTTTTTCATATTGGGATTTATCTTTCAGTTCAAGGAGTAGATCTCCATTAGACATTTTTGTGGCTTTGTAGCCAGGTCCTATCGTGTTGCGAAGGCATTTCGCCACCAAGAAGGGGGAGAATTTACGTACGCTCGTGTTGCTTTCACTATGGATTACATGGTACTTTGGGAAATTTTCTTCATTGTTTTTCAAAAAGAATTGAAAGGTTGCATCGGTGCGTCCTCTTTTTAGAGGGCGATCAAGGGGAAGTGTTTTACTAGAAGCCATATAGAGGTAATGAGTTCGGCAGCAGCGCCAACCGCCCACCACCGAGCCCAACATGGGGACGGAGCAGGTCTTACGAGTAAGACAAGCCCTCGCCAGTTGTACGGTGCCGCTATAACCCAATCTGGAGTACCCAAGGTTGGCCACCCACACAAGGTTAACCCTCGCTGCCAGGAAAGTTGGAAGTAAATAGAAGAGACGAGAAGACAGGAAAGATTGAATGGAAGAGAAAAAGACGCAGAATGGAGAGGAGGACAGGAAAAGGCAACTACCGATTTCCCCCGGGTGGGTCAGTCCGGGGGTGCCGTCTACGTGAAGCCGAGGCCAAAGGGGTGTGTTGCCGCCGCCGAGGGGCCGTAAAGGTCCAAACACCCGGCATTGGCTCAACCCCCAGGATCCCCTTTTCCCCGGACACGGCTAAGCCGCGCACGGCTACGCGCGGGAGGGTCCAACCCTCGTGTGCTCGGGTCCGTGGTGTCGCAACACACCAAACGCCTGCTTGCGCAGACGCCCCTGCGGGGGAAAGGGTTAGGATTCAGCTGTAGGTGACGCCAAATTTCAGTGAATTAATTCGTATGTCCTTGCACGTCACCTCAGGCCTAGTGTCGGGTTATGCCTCCTTGGAGGTCAGTGACATCCTCTATTCGAGAAGGCAGCGGTCTGTACAGTGCGTCAAAGAAGCTGGAGTCGGCATTCGCGCAGTCTCGCTTTCTTTCTACCGCCTCTGAGAGCGCACATGCCAAAATGCGATGACATTGATGATGTGTGGTTTTTTGTGGCGCAAGGGCCAGATTTGGCCAAAGAGCGCCATGACAAGTGGTAGTGTTAACGATGTATTATGGGAGATGTGACTTGGCTGTAAAGTGGCCTAAAAATAGTCGCTGTAAAGTGCGTAAAATCTGAGTGCTATAAAATTATGGCGATGACTAATGACGGATACTATGTACATTAAAATCCATCGTAAAAGAATGATGCAAAATAGAAAATATATAAGATTCTAAAATTCACTAGAGCACCACTGCCTCGTTAGAGCCCTTGAGACACAAGGGCCTAGAGGCATGTGCTACATAAAAGAAATTATCACAGCGGCATCCTCTGGAAAGAGGAGACGCTATGAGTGTGTGGGGCTTATAACATGTAATACAACATCTTTCAGGAAGCCCAGGACTGCGCTGGAGTCAAACAGCGGTTCTGGGCCTAGTAACATTACTGGATGAAGGGGGATGCGCTGCCGATATGCTAAGGGAAAATGCTTCTTTCTTTCATGTTCGGCTTCCCGACACTCCAGGAGGACGTGGAGGACGGTCAGCCTCTCCCCGCATCTACCGCAGGTTGGAGGATCATTTTCAGTGAGTAAGAAGTTGTGTGTACCAAATGTGTGTCCTATTCTGAGGCGACAGAATAGGACATCTGTTCGCCGTGATTTTGTTACGGAGGGCCAAGAACCTAACTGTGGCTTTATCACGTGCAGTTTGTTATTTACTTCTGCGTCCCACTTCCGTTGCCAGTGGTTTCGCAGTTTCCTTCTTAAGAAAGGCTTCAGGTCCGTGACAGGGACCGAAGCAGTAGGACTGACTGTATGCAATGAAATTGATGTGGCCATCTGGTCTGCTAGAACGTTACCCTCGATGCCCCTATGTCCAGGCACCCAGCATATGATGACATGCTGATTACCTATATACGCTTTACACAGAGCAGAATAAAGTTCGTTAATTACTGGATTTTTGTGGTTAGAGAAAGCCATCAAGGCCTTCACAACACTAAGGGAATCCGTGTATATGACTGCTTTCTGGAGTTTTGATTTCCTTATATGCTTCACAGCCGACAGTAGTGCGTAAGCCTCAGCCGTAAAGATACTAGTTTCCGCATGCAGTACATCGGTTTCCGAGAAGGATGGCCCGACGGCTGCATAGGACACCCCGTCGTGTGACTTCGATGCGTCTGTGTAGAACTCCGCGCAGGAGTGTTTGTGCTGGAGTTCCCGGAAATGCATCTGGATTTCAATCTCTGGAGCGTTTTTTGTAACTTCCATGAAAGATGTATCGCATTGTATCAACTGCCACTCCCAAGGAGGTAGCAGCTTGGCTGGATGCATTAGGGGAAGCTCGAGGAGTGGAACGTGCATTTCTTCACTAAGCTCCCTCACACGCAGCGAAAAAGGCTGTCTTACGGAGGGACGATTGCGAAAGAGTGTAGCATATCTCACGTCATTAACGGTGTTAAAACAGGGATGTTCGGGATTTGAGTGTACTTTCAGTAAATATGTTTGGCTGATGTACGTTCTCTGGATATGAAGCGACCACTCATTCGATTCTGCATATAAACTTTGTACGGGACTCGTTCTGAAAGCTCCTGTGGCTAAACGGATACCTAGATGGTGGACCGGATCTAGCATCTTTAGCGCGCTCGGGGCTGCAGAATGGTAGATCACGGCACCATAATCTAATCGTGAACGGATCAGGCTCTTATAGAGATTAATTAAGCACTTCCTGTCACTACCCCACGATGTATGGGATAGAAGTTTCATTAGGTTCATTGTTTTCAGACATTTTTCTTTAATATGTTTAATGTGGGGGACGAAAGTGAGTCTGTAGTCTAGTATAACACCTAGAAACTTGTGCTCTTTGTTTACGGGTATTTGTTGTCCACAAAGTTCTAAGCAAGGATCTGGGATCATTCCTCTCTTTCTTGTAAAAAGAACGCAAGAGCTTTTGTTAGGATTGATCTTAAATCCATTATTGTCTGCCCACATTGAGACTTTGTTCAGGCCATGCTGTACCTGCCTCTCGCAGACTGCGAGGTTACAAGATTTGAAAGCTATTTGAATGTCGTCCACGTAGACAGAGTAAAAGATGGCGGGTGGTAAGGATGCACGAAGCGTGTTCATCTTTACGACAAAGAGCATGCAGCTGAGTACGCCACCCTGGGGTACCCCAGTTTCCTGTATAAATATACGCGACAGTGCAGGACCTATTTTCACTCGAAATGTACGGTTCTCTAGGTAGCTCTCTATAGTATTTAACATGTTCCCGCGGATACCTAGCGCGGAAAGATCGCGCAGGATTCCGTACCGCCAGGCTGTGTCGTACGCTTTTTCCATATCCAGAAATACAGATAAGAAAGATTGCTTGTGCACGAAGGCATCGCGAATGCTCGCTTCGATCCGCACAAGATGGTCGATTGTAGATCGCCCTTCACGAAAACCACATTGAAATGGGTCAAGCATTTTACTGGACTCGAGGAGATGCACGAGACGGCGATTGATCATTTTTTCAAATACCTTACAGAGGCAACTTGTCAGGGCTATCGGGCGGTAACTTGCCACTGAGGAAGGATCTTTGCCTTGTTTCAAAACCGGGGTCACAATGGCTTCTTTCCATGCAGTCGGGAAGTATCCCGCAGCCCAAATCGTGTTGAAGATTGTGACTAGTGTAACTTGGGTGTCTTTATGTAAGTGTTTGATCATTTCGTACATGATTCTGTCAGATCCCGGGGCAGAGCTCTTGCATGCGCTCAAGGCAGCTCTCAACTCGGCAATGCTAAAAGGACAATTGTATGGTTCATTCTGTTGGCATTTTCTCATGAGTGGTTTACATTCTTCTATTTGTTTATTTTTCAGAAAGGATTGCGAGTAATGGTTGGCACTTGACACGCTCTCAAAGTGCTCCCCAAGTGAGTCCGCCTGATCTTGTAGGGTATCGCCTTCTGTGTTTACCAAAGGGAGTGTATGTGCTTGTCGCCCTCTTATCCTATTGACCCTGTTCCAGGCTTTCTCCTCATCTCTGAACGAGTTAATACTTGATAGAAACTTCTGCCAACTTTCTCGTCTGGCCTGTCGGCGGGTTCGCCTGCCTTCGGATTTTACTTTTTTAAAGTTAATAAGATTTTCCGCAGTGGGGGAGGCGCGTAGCAACCCCCACGCTTTGTTCTGATTTTTACGTGCGATCCTACAATCGTCGTTCCACCACGGAATACGCGGTTTGCACGACAGGCCATTTACTTGTGATATACATTTAGACGCAGCATCTATTATGAAGGCTGTAAAATATTCGACAGCAGCGTCAATTCCTAGCGAGGACATGTCATCCCACGAAATACAAGATAGAGTTCGGAATTTTTCCCAGTCGGCAGTGTCAATTTTCCACCTAGGAGTTTGTGGTGGATATTCCTTTACTTCAGGTGTTCTAAGCAGGATTGGGAAGTGGTCGCTTCCGTAAGGATTGTTCATAACTTCCCATACGAGTTCAGGCAGTATACACGGGGAAACTAGGCTGAGGTCAATTGATGAAAATGTTCTGTTGGCGAGAGAATAATATGTGGGTGCCTTCTTATTCAGCAGGCATGCACCAGAGGAGAATAGGAACTGTTCAACAAGACGACCTCGCGCATCTATACGAGAGTCACCCCACAGGCTGTTGTGCGCATTGAAATCCCCGAGTACCACGTAAGGTTCTGGCAGTTCATCTATGAAGGACTGAAATTCATGTTTGCTTAGTTTGTAGTGTGGAGGTATATAAATCGAGCAAATGGTGATAAGTTTGTTTAGCAAAACAATTCGAACCGCCACTGCTTCAAGGGCCGTTCGCAGCTGTAAATGTTGACATGCTATGCTCTTTTGGATTACAATTGCAACACCTCCCGATGATGCGATTGCATCATCGCGATCTTTGCGAAAAGTAACATGCTGTCGGAGAAAGTTTGTGTGTTGTGATTTGAGGTGTGTTTCCTGTAGACACAGCACTTTTGGATTGTGTTTGTGTATAATCTCTTGCACATCATCAAGGTTCCTAAGAAGACCTCTGACGTTCCACTGTATAATTTGTGTATCCATATTTAGAGTAAGTTGGTGCTGTGTGTACGGAAACTGAAAGATGTCTTAGATTACAGAGCTCTTTCGAGGCCCTGTAATCGGGGTTTTGCCCTTTCTGGAGCGTTCGAGGGAGCCTCGCCGCTCCTTAGGCGCTTGGCGCGCCGTGAGGAAAGGTGTAGTGTCCATTGCCTCGTGTGAGGCGCCGGACACGTGCTCTTGCGAGCGAGAAGTTACTAGAGAGGGTCCCGCCTTGGAGGGCAAGACCCCTGCGCCCACCAGCCCGGAGGTCGATGAGGCTCCCTGAGGGATTTGGCTGCGCCGGCTGTTGCCAGCGCAGGAAGGGGCCGGGGAGGCCGGGGCAACCTCGGCTGCGCCAACCTTCGGGGTCGATGATCCCTCATTCAGGGTTGACGGAGCAGCGCTAGCTGCAACCGCCGTGGGGGCAGATGGCGTAGCTGCCGACTCACTGCCTGTGGGTCGGACAGCTGCCGGAGGCCGTTGTGACGCTGCCCCCTGACGCGCCACTTCGGCAAAGCTTTTCTTTGGCAAGTATGCTACCCGCCTGCGTGCCTCTTTGAATGATATGTTTTCCTTTACTTTGATTGTGACTATGTCTTTCTCTTTTTTCCAGGACGGGCACGACCGCGAGTATGCGGCGTGCTCGCCTTCACAGTTTACACAATGGAGAGTGTTCACGCAAGCTTCAGAAGTATGTTCGTGTGCACTGCACTTCGCACAGGTTTGACGGCCTCGGCAGCTCTGCGAACTGTGACCGAAGCGTTGGCATTTGAAACATCTAAGCGGATTTGGCACATATGGCCTAACACGGAGCTTGATGTACCCGGCCTCTACAGACTCGGGCAGAATACTTGAGCCGAAAGTCAATATAAGGTGTTTGGTCTTGATTTCTTTGCTGTCACGCCTGATCTTAATTCTTTTAACATTGATAACGTTCTGGTCACTGAAGCCCTCCAAGAGTTCATCCTCCGTGAGCTCCAGCAAGTCATCGTCCGAGACAACACCGCGGCTTGTGTTCATGGTACGGTGCGGGGTTACTGTTATTTGGGTCTCGCCAAATGCCACAAGTTTCGGCAGCTTTTCATACTGCTTCTGGTTTTGGAGCTCCAAAAGGAGATCGCCACTTGACATTCTCGACACCTTATATCCTGTACCGAAAACTTCGGTCAAAGACTTGGAAACTAGGAACGGTGAAATGGATCGCACTAGTTTGTCTGGCTTTTCTGAGTGAATGACGTGGAATCGAGGAAAGTTGTGGACTTGTCGTCCGAAAAATTGAAAGAGCTCTTCGGTGCGCCCTCGTTTCTGAGGGCGATCAGGAAGTTTGGGGAAAGAGGTTTCCATGAAAATGTATAAAAATTCGGCAACAGCGCCGACCACCCACCACGGAGCCCAACGAGGGGACGCGGCAGAGCTTGCACGCAAGTCTGCACGACGCCAGCCGTACGCCGCCACTATAACCAAATATGGTGTACCCAAGGTTGGATAACCACACAGGGTTAACCCTTGCCGCCGAGGAGAATGAAGTAAATGGAAGAGAGGAGAAGACAGGAAAGGTAAAAAAAGTAAGAGATAAAGACAAAGATTCGAGAGGAAGAGATAGGAAGAGGCGACTGCCGATTTCCCCCGGGTGGGTCAGTCCAGGGGTGCCGTCTATGTGAAGCAGAGGCCAAAGGGGTGTGTTGCCTCCGCCGGGGGGCCTTAAAGGTCCAAACACCCAGCATCGGCTCAACCCCCAGGATCCCCTTTTCCCCAGACACGGCTAAGCCGCGCACGGCTACACGCGGGAGGGTCCAACCCTCGTGTGCTCGGGTCCGTGGTGTCGCCACACACCAAACGCCTGCTGACGCAGACGCCCCTGCGGGGGTGCGATGACATTCCCTCCTCAAGATGTTCAGCTTTCTTTTGCTCCATATATGCTCAATTATGTTCATATAGGCTCTTTTGGTAGCCATCGAAGCCTTCTAATGTTAACATAGATTTGAAGTCCATCCGCTCTCGTGATGTTTGCACAGAGGAGAGGTCCTGTTCAAAAAATAAAATCACTGTCGGGATAGCGCCGTCTTGAACATAGAAAAGCATGACGAGATTACGTATTTCGTACCATTTCTCTGGTGTACGGCTCCCATCTATCCAATACAGCACACAAGGTTTCCCTCTGGATACTGCGTCCCACACATTGACTGCATCTTTCGCTCAAGTAGGAGGTCTTCTGTACATAGTGAAGTTGAGACCTTTAGTAATCGGGACGTCAGATGCACCTTTGGAAATCGCTCACGGTCGCAAAGGCAGATTAATTGGTGAAGACGACTATATTCCAACTACCTGCGCCCCATGAGGCGTGTTCGTTGGCGAAAAATAGGCGCCCAGTTTTGGTTTGTGCCGATATCGGTGGTATCTGTGCGGCTACGTGGCTGTGGAGGTCGCCTTCCGCTAGCTGCCGTGTTTGATTGGCTGGCAAACACACTGGCAATAGCACCAGTTTGGCAGTGCCAAACTAGTGATTTGGCAGTGCCAAAGCGTTTCATGTGGGTGGCAGCAAGAACGGCTTCGTCTTCGAATTCTTCTGTTACCCAAGGGCTACGGTGGTGAGGAGCACCCGTGATTCAGCCATCTTCTCTCTTCGCTTGTGTGATTCTATTTACGCTCTGCGTTTACTTTCCCACCATTATCCCGATTTGTCTCTCAAAATATTGCTTTGTTCAGGGATCTTTAATTCGTACCCATTCTTTGTTCAGCAACCATGACATGACGGCCACATCGACACAACCAAGAAGCAACAGTAGGCGTTTACCGAAGTGTATCATGTATTCCACGTCTCCAATAAGCAACAACTCGGAACAGGCGGCAGTTACAGGCTGCCGCGTTATGTACTGACGTACGGCTCACATCATATAGATTTTTAAAAGCTTTTTTAATAATATGTATTCGCTTTTCCTTCACGGTAAAAACTGGCTGCGGCTCAGCTCGGCTAGGCCCAGTTGTGCAAGCGAAAGCTTGTTATGCTTGGCTATGCTGTGTTGCTAAGCCGAGTTAGGCCCACATGGACAACCCCATGTTTTGCATTGTTCGCATCCTTTATTCACGGTTTAGTTTTATGGCAGCTAATTCTGTTCGCTTTTGGTAAAGTAGTTTGGCGCCATTTTAATCTTGGCCACGCAAAGTAAATCGAGCCCAACCACTCTCTCTAGAACACGAGGTCTATTCGTGACTCAACCAATCCAACCACAGCAAGCAACGCTAATTGGAAGTGAAAGTATCAGACGCCGCTCGCCACCCTAATAAAAAACCCTTAGTATATGGCAGGTGGAGCCGCGAAAAATAAAAAAAAAAATGAGCGGGAAACTACTTCTGCAGCGTTCTGCACTACGTGTCAACACGGTGACAATCGCTTCACAAATTTCCTTCCTGTTGCAACAATCGGCGCCGCAGGATTTTATGCACTGTGAATCTCCGCGCAAGGCTATGGAAGTGACGCTTACATGTATATTTTCGTCCGTTCTGAGCAAACGATTTCATCATTCCTGGCATCTATTATCCTTTAAGGTGTCCGATGCACGGAGCTCCTGTGGGGTAATTGTGCTCGTATTCGCCTTTGTCATCACAACGTTGACTCGCGCAAACAACTGCCACAGCTGTGATCGTAACGCATTTCAAACGTGCTACAAAGTTGCACGCACTTGCTGATGACTAAAGATGCAATCTATTACGGTCGGTTTTCTTTTTCGCCTCATCTTGTCTCAAAGGGCCAGCAGCACCGGTCTCAATCTTGGACCGCGCGCATTACTGCAACAAGGAACTGTTGCGCGATGGCTTGCCTATGTAAAAGATCGTCCGGCAGTAACATTGTACTCGAGGCATGAATCCCGCATCTGTCTCGAATAGAATGCGAGGGTGTGATGACCGGCCGACATCGCAACCGTAACAGAAGTGCGTTTATTCCGGATAATGTCCGCGAAAGGGGTGCGCCTGGGAGCGAAGTCCACACACACATAGCGGCGGGTAAGCAGACGCAAGCTGGAAAGTGTGTGTAAGCAACAGACGGTACCCGCGCAAGCCCCCGATGACGACGATCGGCTTTTCCTTATGCAACGTTTTTAAGCATGTGTAGGAACGTACGTCGTCGGATGGTAAAGATCGTCTTGACGGGCGGAGACAACTGCTTGTTGTCTCGGTTTCCCCTCTGGAGGTTAGCCCTTTGGCATTAGCGGTAGCACGTGCAAACTGTCGACGCCAAGAGAGGCTACCGACACGATCTATCCCTCAAAATACTTTGTCATTCTTGTTTGGCGAAATTTCACTGTGAAATAAAACGCTCTGTCTACGCACACGGATGAATCTCAGCAAAAGCACATGCATTTTACGTGAGCACGTTACATATATTCACATGCCGACTTATTTGGCTTCCCATTCTCGCTACAGACAGCTATACATTCCCTACTGAGAACAAAAGAAGCCGTCAGCTCGAAAACGTAATCTATTGCTACTGCTACGAAGAAGTTAGTGGAGCAAACGCGGCGCATTAGAAAGAGTGACAAGCGAAGGCACCCTCGGCGAGCGTGGCTCCATTGGTTGCAAGCTAATTGATGGAAAAATTGCCCACTCCCTTACTTAGAGTAATGAATGAACATGGTGCTAACGTACTCCCTTCCTTCGGTGACACCTGTGGCTCAGAAGCCATTCAATTCCTCTCTGTAGACTCCGCTAAAACATTCGTCAGCCAGAGCGCGATCTCGAGCGGATATGACACGCCGAAAATTCCGAAACATCGGTGCAATTGCTTACGGTGACTTAAACACGCCAAAACTGCTCTACGTCAAGCACTGGGTGTGTTCCACAAAGTACCGGTGTTCTCCACAAAACACCGCGAATACCTGCATAAGCAAAGAGCCACAATATATTCCCCGGTGACGAGCTGCGAGTGAACCTCCATGTGACACAATGTGGCCAGATCCTCGCTGCGCCCCCTAAAGGTGAGTTAACTCACGAATAGTAGTTGGATCTTCGTAGCCCATGCACCGTTTGCCAACCGAACTAGTCGAACGTTCCGTACTGGGACCACTCACTACCGTCGTTTCGTCAGTTTTCGAGGCCGTCGTCGAAGTGGAAGGCGAGGCTTCCATTGCCGCCTCTAAAGCTCGTCCTGTCGTCCTTCTGCCGCCTTCACCCCGCGCTAAGCTAGCCGCAGTTCCCGTTCTTCACTGGTTTGAACCTCACACTTAGCGCGCCCGTACTCACGTGTCTGCTTTATCTCATTAGCAAGCCGAGTGACATCTGGAGGATGGTCCGACTCAGCTTGCCACTTTCACCACTGGGACCGCGCAGACAACTTCGCCACAGATGGACCAGCGTCCACGCTCCTTTCTTCCATCGCACGACGGCTCAACTGAAGCACTGGCCTGGATATAGCGAAAAACTGTGAGGCGGTTGCGAGCGCGGCGCCGTCTGCCTTTCAAGAGATCGGCGAGTCACGTAGTTAGTCACTTAGACGCATATGGCGAGGCGGCGGTCGGTACAGCGGCAGCGAGTCACGTGGTATCAATTCTTCACTTCAAAGTCTTACTCTCACACACGGCGAAACTCGCTTGGCTAGGCCAGTAACGCTGACGCTTTAAACATAACCAGTGTTTCAAACGCGGAATATGTAATGACGACGCAGACGAACACTCTGCTAGGCGTACTGCTCACAATGTCGTCTGCTACCGCGTCGCAGGCAGACTTTACTGAACTGAACTATGCGGTGAAGCGGCGCATTGGCGCCAGTGGCGATAAAAGCGCGCTTCGATCACTGTATAACTAGCGATCTGAGTGCAGTGCTCCTGGGTCCAGGTCCAAGTGCAGTGCTCCTCGTAATATGGCCAGGGTTACAGAAAACGAACGGGTGAAGATTGTAGAGCTTTCTTTGAGGTGTTATTCTCAGCGGAAGATCCCAGAGATGACGGGGCGGTCTACACACACAGTCAACCGAATTGTGCAAGCATACCGCGAACAAGGCCGCATTTCAGATGCTCCACATTACCGACGCCCACGGACAACTACAGTAGGAGAGACGAAGTCTTGATCGCTGCAGCGCGTGCTAACCCATTCGGTGATGCTAAAGGATTTGCCGATACTGCAGGTGTTTGTGTATCACTTGCAACGGTGAGAAGAAGACTAGCGGAAGCGGGTCTAAAGAGCCGGGTTGCTGTGCAGAAGCCAAGTTTGACTGAGGGAAACCAAGCGGCCCGTCTCCAGTTCGCAATTAATCACAGTGGATAGTGCGTTGACCAGTTTAAAAGAGTGCTATTTTCAGATGAGTCGAAATTCACCACTGTCTGGGACCAGAAACGTCGTGTTTGGCGTCCGGACAACGCTCGCTACGACCCTGCATATATTCAGGAAGTGGCTACAAGTGGCAGGTCTGCTGTAAACGTATGGGGAGCCGTGTCGGACGAAGGACTGAGTCCATTGGTCCGAATCGAGGGTGCCCTGACGTATGAGAAATACTGCGACATCTTGGACTATACGATGATGATGATGTGTGGTTTTTTGTGGCGCAAGGGCCAGGTTTGGCCAAAGAGCGCCATGACAAGTGTTAATGTTGACGGTGTAATATGAAGATGTGACATGGCTGTAGAGTGGCCTAAAAATATTCGCTGTAAAGTGCGTAAAATCTACGTACTATAAAATTATGGCGATGACTAATGAATACTATGAACATTAAAATCCATCGTACAAGAATGATGCAAAATATAAAATGTATAAGATGGTAACATTACTTGGAGCACTGCTGCCTCGCCAGAGCCCTTGAAAACAAGGGTCTAGAGCCATGTGCTATACCAAGGAGCTATCACAGCGGCGTCCTCTGAAGAGAGGACCCGCTATGAACATGTAGGGCTAAAAACATGCAAGACAACATCTTTCAGAAAACTCAGGACTGCGTTGGTGTCAAATAATGGTTCTTGGCCGAGTAACATAACAGGATGAAGGGGGATGCGCTGCCGGTAGGCTAAGGGAAAATGTTTCTTTCTTTCATATTCGGCTTCCCGACACTCCAGGAGGACGTGGAGGACGGTCAGCCTCTCCCCGCATCTACCGCAGGTTGGAGGATCATTTTCAGTGAGTAAATAGTTATGCGTGCCAAATGTGTGTCCTATTCTCAGACGACAGAATAGGACATCTGTTCGGCGTGATTTTGTTACAGAGGGCCAGAATCCTAACTGTGGCTTGATCACGTGGAGCTTATTATTTGTTTCCGCGTCCCATAGGCGTTGCCAGTGGTTGCGTAGTTTCCTCCGTAAGAAGGGCTTCAGATCCGTGACAGGAACTGCAGCGGTGGGATTAGCAGAATGCCATGCAACTGACGTGGCCATCTGATCCGCCAGAACATTACCTTCGATGGCCCTATGACCTGGCACCCAGCATATAATCACATGTTGGTTAGATACATATGCTTTGCATAAGACGGAATAGAGTTCATTTATAACAGGATTTTTGTGCTTACAGAACGATATCAAAGCCTTCACTACACTTAGGGAGTCCGTATATATGACTGATTTTTCGAGTTTTGATTTCTTTATATGCTTCACGGTCGACAATATTGCGTAGGCCTCAGCCGTGAAGATACTAGTTTCCGGATGCAGTACGCCGGATTCCGAGAAGGATGGACCGACGGCTGCATAGGACACCCCATCGTGTGACTTCGATGCGTCTGTGTAGAACTCCGTGCAGGAGTGTTTGTGCTGGAGTTCCCGGAAATGCATTTGGATTTCAATGTCTGAAGCGTGTTTTGTAACTTGCATAAAAGATATATCGCATTGTATGAGCTGCCACTCCCAAGGAGGTAGCAGCTTGGCTGGTTGCATTAGGCGGAGCTCGAGGAGTGGGACATGCATTTGATCACTAAGCTCCCTCACACGCAGCGAGAAAGGCTGTCTAATGGAGGGACGTTTATGAAAGAGTGTAGCATATGTCATGTCATTTATGGTATTAAAACACGGATGTTGAGGGTTAGAGTGGACTTTCAGAAAATATGATTGGCTTATGTATGTTCTCTGCAGATGAAGTGACCACTCATTTGATTCTGCATATAAACTTTCAATGGGACTTGTTCTGAAAGCTCCAGTGGCTAGTCGGATTCCTAGATGGTGGACCGGATCTAGCATCTTTAGCGCGCTCGGGGCTGCAGAATGATAGATCACGGCACCGTAGTCCAACCGTGATCGTATGAGGCTCTTGTAAAGATTCATTAAACATTTCCTGTCGCTGCCCCATGTTGTGTGGGATAACACTTTAAGTAAGTTCATTGTTTTTAAGCATTTAACCTTGAGGTACTTTATGTGTGGAATAAACGTTAATTTCGAATCAAGAATGACGCCTAAAAACTTGTGTTCTTTGTTCACAGGAATTCGCTGGCCGTACATTTCGATACTGGGTTCTGCAGTGAGCTCTCTCTTTCTTGTGAAAAGCACACAAGAACTTTTGTTGGGGTTAACTTTAAATCCGTTTTCTTCTGCCCATTTGGACACTTTGTTCAAGCCCTGTTGAACTTGCCTCTCACATACAGTAAGGTTGCAGGATTTGAAACCCATCTGTATGTCGTCCACGTAAACAGAATAAAGAATGGCTGGCGGTAATGAAGCACGAAGGGTATTCATTTTCACGATGAAGAGCGTGCAGCTAAGTACACCTCCTTGAGGTACACCAGTTTCCTGTATGAAAGGTCGCGACAATACATTGCCGACTTTCACGCGGAATGTACGGTTGGACAAATAGCTTTCTATTAGGATGAGCATATTGCCACGGATGCCAATTCCCGACAAGTCTCTCAAGATACCATAGCGCCACGTAGTGTCGTACGCCTTCTCCATATCGAGGAATACGGATAGGAAATATTGTTTATGTAGAAAGGCGTCGCGAATGTTTCCCTCAATGCGCACAAGGTGATCGGTTGTGGACCTCC
Source organism: Dermacentor albipictus (assembly GCF_038994185.2). Classification (NCBI taxonomy): domain Eukaryota; kingdom Metazoa; phylum Arthropoda; class Arachnida; order Ixodida; family Ixodidae; genus Dermacentor; species Dermacentor albipictus. The sequence goes on from NW_027225667.1 coordinate 202,757, forward strand.
CTTCTCTGAAGCCACACTGAAAAGGATCGAGGATATTGTTAAGTTCAAGAAAATGGACAAGTCTGCGGTTAACCATTTTTTCAAAAACCTTACAAAGACAATTTGTAAGAGCTATCGGACGGTAGCTTGCCGCCAGGGAAGGGTCTTTACCCTGCTTAAGAACAGGGACCACAATCGCTTCTTTCCATGCGGATGGGAGGCATCCCGTAGCCCAAATAGCGTTGAAAAGCGTGAGTAGTGTAAGTTTGGTGTCAGTGTGTAAATTTCTGATCATTTCGTACATGACTCTATCAGGTCCCGGTGCAGAGCTTTTGCATGTGGTCAAAGCAGCTCTCAACTCTGCAATACTGAACGGCCGGTTATAAGGTTCATTCTGTCTGGATTTTTGTATTATTGGCTTACATTCTTCTATTCGTTTGTATTTCAAAAATGATTGCGAATAGTGGTTTGAACTCGACACGCTCTCAAAGTGTTCTCCTAGTGTGTCTGCCTGATCTTTCAGTGTTTCACCTTGTGTGTTCACCAAAGGAAGTGAATATGTTTGTCGCCCTTTTATCCTATTAACCCTGTTCCAGACTTTGGCCTCATCTGTATAGGAGTTGATACCAGATAAAAACTTCTGCCAACTCTCTCTTCTGGCTTGTCGGCGGGTTCGCCTGCCTTGGGATTTAACTTTTTTAAAATTGATAAGATTCTCCGCAGTGGGGGAGGCGCGTAGCATCCCCCACGCTTTGTTTTGTTTCTTACGAGCGGTCCTACAATCGTCGTTCCACCACGGGACACGCCGTTTGCATGCCAATCCATTTACTTGTGATATACATTTAGTTGCGGCATCTATTATGAAAGCTGTAAAATATTCCACGGCAGCATCAATTCCTAACGAGGACATGTCATCCCATGACATACTAGTTAAGTTTCGGAATTTCTCCCAATCTGCTGTCTCAGTCTTCCACCTAGGACCCTGTGGTGGATATTCGTCTTCTTTAAGTGTTCTTAATAGTACGGGGAAGTGGTCGCTTCCGTAAGGATCGTTCGTAACTTCCCATTCTAGTTCAGGCAGTAAGGACGGAGAAACTATGCTCAGATCAATTGAAGAAAAGGTATTGTTTGCAAGACAGTAATATGTGGGTTTCTTCTTATTCAGAAGGCACGCACCAGAAGAGAAAAGGAACTGTTCAACAAGACGACCTCGCGCATCTATACGAGAGTCGCCCCACAGAGAGCTGTGCGCATTGAAATCGCCAAGAACAACGTAAGGTTCTGGCAATTGGTCAATAAAGGATTGGAATTCATGCTTCGTTAATTTGTAATGTGGGGGTATGTAAAGAGAGCTAATGGTGATGAGTTTGTTTAGGAGTACAGCTCGAACCGCCACTGCTTCGAGAGGTGTTTGTAGCTGTAAAAGTTGACATGCAATGCTCTTATGGATAACAATGGCAACACCGCCCGATGATGCGACAGCACCATCGCGATCTTTGCGAAAAGATATATACTGTCGGAGAAAGTTTGTGTGTTTGGGTTTTAAGTTTGTTTCTTGTAAACACAGCACTTTGGGATTGTGTTTGTGGATTAGTTCTTGAACATCATCAAGGTTTCTAAGGAGACCTCTGACGTTCCACTGAATTATCTGTGTATCCATATTGGAGGTCAATAAGTGCTGTGTGTACAGAAACAGAAGTAGTGATTATGAAAATTACAGAAATTAAATTACAGAGCCCTTTCGAGGCCCTGTAACGGGAGTTTTGTTCTTTCTGGAGCGTTCGAGGGAGCCTCGCCGCTCCTTAGGCGCTTCGTGCGCCTTGAGGATAGGTGTTGTGTCCATTGCCTCTTGTGAGGCTCCGGACACGTGCTCTTGCGAGCGAGAAGTTTTCAGAGGGAGTCCCGCCTTGGAGGGCAAGACCCCTGCGCCCACCACCCCGGAGGTCGGTGGGGCTCCCTGAGGGATTTGGCTGCGCCGGCTGTTGCCAGCGCTGGAAGGGGCCGGGGAGGTTGGGGCAGCCTCGGCTGCGCCCACCTTCGGGGTCGATGGTCCCTTCTGCTCGGTTGGCGGAGCAGCGCTAGCTGCAACCACCGTGGGGGCAGATGGCGTAACTGCCGACTCACTGCGTGTGGGTCGGACAGCCGCCGGAGGCCGTTGTGACGCTGCCCCCTGACGCGCCACTTCAGCAAAGCTTTTCTTTGGCAGGTATGCTACCCGCCTGCGTGCCTCTTTGAAAGATATATTTTCCTTAACTTTGATTGTAACTATTTCTTTTTCTTTTTTCCATGATGGACAGGACCGCGAGTACGCGGCGTGTTCCCCATCACAGTTCACGCAGTGTGGAGCATTGTCGCAATTTTCAGATAGGTGTTCTTGGGCACTACATTTCGCGCAAGTCTGGCGGCCTCGGCAGTTCTGTGAACTGTGGCCAAATCTTTGACACTTAAAGCATCGGAGAGGATTTGGGATGTACGGTCTGACTCGGATCTTTATGTAGCCAGCCTCAATGGTCTCAGGTAGCATACTTGATGCAAAAGTAAGTATTAAGTGCTTTGTGTCAATCTCCTTGCCATCGCGCCTGATCTTTATTCTCTTGACATTGGTCACATTCTGATCGCTCCAGCCCTCCAGTAGTTCAGCTTCACTCAGTTCCATGAGATCGGCATCGGAAACGACTCCGCGGGTGGTGTTCATTGTGCGGTGCGGTGTGACCGTCACTGGAAGATTCCCAAAGGATACTAGATTAGAGAGTTTCTCGTACTGTGTCTTATCACGCAGTTCTAAGAGGAGGTCACCACTTGCCAATTTAGAGACTTTATAACCTGGGCCAAAAGCTTCACTAAGTGTCTTTGCAACAAGAAAAGGTGAGATCATTCTCGCTGCCTTTTCTTTTTTCTCTGAATGTACTACATGAAATCTTGGAAAATTCTCATTATTTCGGCCAAAAAACTTGAAAACTTCTTCGGTGCGCCCTCGTTTGTGAGGGCGATCAGGAAGTGTTGGAAAAGAACTTGCCATAGATATGTTTGAAAATTCGGCAGCGCCGCCAGCCACCCACCATGGAGCCCAACAAGGGGACGCTGCAGGACCGTGAAAAGACGGCCTGCATGCGCCAGCTGTACGACACTACTATAACCAAATCTGTTATAACCAAGGTTGGCTATCCCACACAAGGTTAACCCTTGCCGCCGAGGAGAATGAAGTAAATGGAAGAGAGGAGAAGACAGGAAAGGTCAAAAAGTAAGAGATAAAGACGAAGATTCGAGAGGAAGAGATAGGAAAAGGCGACTGCCGATTTCCCCCGGGTGGGTCAGTCCGGAGGTGCCGTCTACGTGAAGCCGAGGCCAAAGGGGTGTGTTGCCGCCGCCGAGGGGCCGTAAAGGTCCAAACACCCGGCATTGGCTCAACCCCCAGGATCCCCTTTTCCCCGGACACGGCTAAGCTGCGCACGGCTACACGCGGGGGGGTCCAACCCTCATGTGCTCGGGTACGTGGTGTCGCCACACACCAAACGCCTGCTTACGCAGACGCCCCTGCGGGGGTATACGATGATGACATATGTCCTGGATAGGCCGTTTCCCGATGGAAACATTTATCTTCAGCAGGACCTGTCCCCCATCCACACAGCAAACCGGGTCAAGACACTGTTAGAAGATCGTGGTGTGCCCCAGCTTCAATGGGTCCCAAAGGGTTCGGACATGAATATTATTGAACATGTCTGGGGCCGAATGAAGAGCACCCTGTCCAAGCAAGGCCTCCACAGTGCATCCCATGACGACTTGTGGGTCGCCGTCCAAGAAGCTTGGAATGCCATACGAGCGGACACTTGCTTCATTGAAGCATTGCTGGAGGCCCTTCCTTCAAGGATGCGTGAGGTGATCAGGGTGCGTGGAGGGATGACACGCTACTAAACGACTCCAGTTTCCCCCCTTTAGGTTTACTTCTTCAAAACGAGGGCCTTCGTTACACCTCTCCTGCTTATGTTTTTCTCGGGAAATAAAAATGTCAATGCAGTGGCGTTCTGTTGCTAAATGAACTAGAATTTTTCCTGAACAGTGCTCGCTCCCGTGACGCACTTTGGGAACTCGTAGTTATGTCATCCGCATGCTTATATCTATGGCGTACTAAACGCACCGTCATCTGAGTGCAGTAACGATGGCATATAGCGTTGAGAAGACGACACGGGCATGCAGCTGGCTGCTGGGACAGCCGAATCCATTCCACATCATTCTCACGCGCGTCGCTTGTAGGCAGCACCGTATGTACGTTATGGTCTGCGGCCATACGCTCGTGTGTGCAAGTCATGCAATCAATTTGCCAGGCCTCTGGGCGAATGGGTGGAGGCGCTGGGGGGGGGGGGGGGCTGTTGAGGCTATCAGTGCCATCAAGAAATTAAGAAAGAACGCGTTATGTTAGAACAATGGGATGTAACGCAGGGCTTTACTGAACTTGCCTTCCCAACCTTTTTTTTAGTGATAGTGGGATGTCTTGTAGGGTGCGTGGCTTCAAATCTGTATCATGCCTTGCTAAAAAATACACTGCGATTTGCGTAGTCAGTCAAATGGGAAGTAACTGCTTTGGCGTTGATTACCACCGCTAAACTTTGCTGGGACAATAACCAGAGAGAATATCGCACCTCCTAATGAATGCGCCTGGCAGTTTCTTCCCTGCCCTACAGCTGATCTCGAGGGTTCGCGCGAAGAACACCCGCTCCCCTCGAGGCCGGCAGTGCCTTCCCGCGTACTGGCGCCGCCGCATAATGTACCGCAGGAATGCCAGCTGAAGCGATTGTTTTATTCCTAGATTGGCGCGCTCCAAAAATATCTAGCTTGAGGTAAGATCCCTACGTTTAATTATTGTGTAGTTATTGTGACCCCTTCTCCTTCAACAAAGTCTCAACGCAGTTAGCTCTTTAGTTCGTTTGGTCTGCGTGTGTTAGAGGCAGAAAGATTATTAGCGGCAACCCTAGCTCTTTTTTGCATTTAGTAGAAACAAAAGGAACCTATTTTATAGTCTGGTGGCCATGCTTTGTGCTTGGAATCAGCCTCCTATTTGACGAGATATTTTTTGTCATATACTTTCGCTTTCTTTTTGATTGCCTCATCTTGCTCATCGTGTCCTGTTCCTGAAGTTTCCGTTCTGGACTTGCAACATTTTTGTATTATGAAGGTACAACGTGAGCGCTAACCTAGCTTGTTTTTCCGGGCATAAGTGGAAGTTGCAGTCTTCGCTTCCCAGAGCAGCAGTCACTCGCGGCGCTAAAGATGACAAGTGCGTCCCAATTTAACAATCACCAAAGTAAGGTTTCGTTGTCCTCTCGGTGTGCGGCAGTCGATAATCTAGTGTACCAGAACTCCTCTGGTACTTTGTCGGCCCGGCACAACAGCAACGCTGCTTTAAATAAAAACAGAATGCTGCAGTAATTTGATTATTTTACTGTCTATTTTTTAAACGTGAGAATAATCGTTACACCTGCCATTAACGAACTTAACGTGACAACTATCCAGCCTCTCAAAAATCCCTAGATTCCGACATTCGCATTAATTTGCCAACATGGTTAACTAAGCTGGCTTTCTTGCAACAACGCAGGACTTGAAGTAAGCAAGTGTGTTAAGCTTAAGTGCCGCTTAAAAATGTCAATACAGACTTAAAATATGGAGTTATGCGGGCCTAAACCACAATGTGATTATGAGGCGCGTCGTAGGGGCGAGGTGGGGCGGGATTTGTACTAACCGCCTGTGGTTGTTCCATGTCAACTGAATGCGTGGTATGCAGCCGTTTTTGCACTTCGCCTTCGTCGACATGCGCCCCTAAACAGAAAAGCCAATGCACGACGTAGCAAGCAGGAGAAGTCGCATAACGGGCAAACTAGCCGCTACTTTATTGGTCATGCTTGGTAACATGAGCTTTGCATAAAAAACAACCGTATTACGCATTTGCCTGCACATTGTATATATTGCATTACGCTCCGCGGCTTCAGAGGATCATATATTGCATCGAGATGGAGCCCATATGTATTAGTGAAACTTTGTTTAGCATGCATGGCAAGTTGCAGTGAAATTATCGACATGCTCCTATTCCAATAGATTTCTTTGTTCGCACATGTGCAGTAAGCTCCTTGTATGAGTGCCCCTGACAGAACGAAAAATTAGTTGGAAGTTTGTACTTGTCCGTGTCAACACCCTCTCGTCGTTGCCTGTCTTTGGCACGGCGCCATTCCAGATGTTTTTTTGCCCCTACTTGCATCTCCGTCACGCACCCGCGTGAGCCTGGTCAATGCTATCAATCAAGCGCTCAGACCGCTACAAGGTGCTGTGTCGGATTGGCTGCTCTCGCAGGCAGGGGTGAACGCGGCGGGGTTACTGTTGTCGTCCTTGTCTCCCTCCGTCGCTGCCTCCCGAAGAACGCGGTCGGGCTAGGTCCAGCGGGGGAAAGTGTGGCGTTTAGTGCCGTTTTCTTCATTCACCCTTTCCTTTTAGCCTTTCCTTTTACCCTTTCCTTCTGTGCATAGCTAGCACCAACTGGGCGCAACACCACCGAGTGCTTGAAGTCTTGTACGTTCTTGTCAGTGCACTCCTATCGCGGAAAATGTTCGCTTGTGGTCGTCATTCCTACTGAGAAGCCTACATCTTGAAATACGCAGCAAAGTGGGCACGAATGTTTGTGAGTGTTAGAATTAATTATAGGCGAAACAACAAGCAGAAAAAAATCGGCGCTAGTGGCCATTTTTTCGATGTGGGATGAACTCGGATACACAGAAGCGTGGATCTTGCAATGGTGAGTGCATTTGTTTTGCGCATGTTAAGTTTTATAAGGAGCTAGACAAAGTGAATTAGGCAACGACGCATTAAGTTTTGTGTTTTACAAGTAAGTTTGTTTGAAAGGCCTCAATTTCAGGACAATTTTGTCTTTCAAATTATGTCCAACTGCTCAACGCTCTTTCTCTTCACTTTTTAATTCCACGATTTGTGTGTATATTACTTTGACGTTCTAACATTTCTCATGGCTTCGCTGCGTCTTTAACGTTGAATTTTTCCCCATTCATGCTCAGCACTGCATCGATTTTGGATGGATTAAAGAACAATGTGTGGTGGCGAATGCAACGTTATATTGCGTTTGCCTGCTATAGGCTTGGGCCATTCATGTGTGCATTATAACTATAGGTTGACAAGAAATTTAAAACAGTTTTTATGTGCAGCGGTTACATTTCAGATATGATATTACATATTTTCTCAACAGAATTTCTTAAATGAATACATTTTCATATAACCACCAGATCGTTCTCGAGTTCCCTGAAGTGGAAGAACGCAATTATTTGAGGAACAAGCAGGCGATCTAAAATTAAATGGTGGTCCTCACAGCTGGAAAATGCTGCTATCGCAGTAGGTTAGCACACAGCCGAAAGAATCTCTGAAATATGCTTTCTTATTTTGTTCATTTCTTGCCTGCGGAAATTTAGGTGCTGCTAAATTACTCATGTCGACCCATCAACTTTTCCTGAGCAGAAAAACTGTGAGCCGAATCGACAATTCTTTTGTGATATTTTAGTTAGTTAGTTAGTTAAATGGGGTTTAATGGCGCAAAAGCAGCTAAGGCTATGCTGCGCCAAACACGAGGTGTTCTAAAATACAGTTTATAAAGTGAAAGGCTGTGTTAATAATCTATATTTTATGTAAAAATCCAGTGTCGTCTAAAAATTTACGGACGTCACAAAATGGGACTAGTGGATCATCGCCTAAAATTAGAGCAGCGTGTAACGGTATGTGTTGTTCATATAATTTGTGCAAGAGTGCTCGTCTGTGTGTTTCGATCTGCGTACATGTGAGTAATAGGTGCATAACTGTTAGTGGCTGTTGACATTTCTCGCACGTTGGTGTGTCTTCTTTCCTAAGTAGGTAATTGTGTGTGATGTGTGTGTGCCCGATGCGTAGTCGGCACAAAACTACTTCGATGAACCGCTCCTGATGATAGCATGACTTCCATTCCCCAACTATGGGTTTCGTGAGATGTAGCTTGTTGTCGGAACAACGGTCCCAGTCGTGTTGCCATTTTACCGTTAAGGCTTTTCTAATTGCGCGGATGCTATCTTTGTATGGGAGCGTTGTGTTCGTAATGTCTTCGTGTGCTGCCATCAATGCATATGTATCAGCTGCTTCATTACCCGGTATCCCAACATGGCTTGGGACCCAGCAGAAACGAATTGACCTCCCGTATTCGTTAAAAGCCACCATGTTTAAAATGTCTCCAATCAGGGGTTCACACTCAGATTTGAGATGTAGTGCCTTCAGTGTGCTTAAAGAATCTGTGTATATGACTGCATTTGTGTGTTTATCAGCGATAATTTTTTTCACAACAACCCATATGGCGAAAACTTCGGCCGTGAAAACAGAGGCGTGTTGTGGCAATCGAATACTTTTTTCCCAATTTTCCGTTATGACCCCCACACCCACGTGTTCTTTCGTTTTGGAGCCATCAGTGTAATATTGCACGTTATTTTTATATTTCTCCTGAAGTTCATGGAATTCTTGTGTTATGTGTTCGCGTGGGGTGTCTTTCTTCTTTAAATGTGTCAATGTCCAGTCACATAACGGTTTAAAATTGTACCATGGGGGTAAACGCTGTGGCTTTCTGGCAACCTCGAGGACTTCGCAAGGAATGTCATAATCCCGGACATATTCCTCATATCGCAGGACAAGGGGTTTGATCATGCTCGGTTTATTTGTATAGTGTAGGCGTGAGTTGCATTGTGTGAGGATGTTGTAGCATATGTGTTGTGGTGATGACTGAATTCTTAGTACGTAAGAAAAAGTGAGGAATGATCTGCGGTGCTCTAAGGAGGGTTCATTACACTCGACGTATAAACTTGGAATAGGTGAAGTTCGGTAGGCGCCACTTGCCAGTCGCAGTCCAAGGTTATGTACCGGGTCAAGTCGTCGGATGTAGGACTGTCTGGCTGAGCCGTAAACCACGGAGCCGTAGTCTAAAAGGCTACGCACAAGAGACCGGTAGACACGTAAAAGGCACGTTCGGTCGGAACCCCAGTGCTTATGAGACAGAATTTTAAGGATGTTTAGAGCTTTATTTGCTTTAATCTTCAGTGCCTTTATGTGAGTTAGGAAGTTAAGTTTGGTGTCAAAGGTTACTCCTAAAAACTTATGATCTTGTTTCACCGGCAGTATGGTGTCGTTCAATTTTAGGACTGGATCGCTGTGTAGCCCTCGTTTCTGAGAGAACAGAACAGTAACTGTTTTCTGTGTGGAGAAACGGAAACCATTTTTGTTAGCCCAGTGTGTAAGTTTATTAATTGTTATCTGGAGCTGCCTCTCACAGGTTAGCAAATTTGAGGCACAGCAAGCCACTTGGAGATCGTCTACGTATAAGGAGTGCATAAGAGACGACGGTATGATCCTATTAACTGTGTTCATTTTTACTATAAAAAGTGTCGTGCTGAGAACACAGCCTTGTGGAACGCCATTTTCCTGTGTAAATGTATTAGAATGAACTGTACCCAGACGTACCTGAAATGTTCTATTAGACATGAAATCAGTTAGGCAATTTAGCATTTTACCACGGATGCCGAGGTCAGCCAGGTCTCTTAAAATTCCGTATCTCCATGTGGTATCATAGGCTTTTTCCAAATCGAAGAAAACTGCAAGACAGTGTTGTTTGTGTAAAAACGCATATCGAATTTCATGTTCTAGACGGACAAGATGGTCAGTAGTTGAACAGCCCTTTTGATATCCACACTGGTGGGGGTCTATGAGGTTTCTTGATTCTAAGATAAATGAGAGTCTAATATTGATAATGCTTTCATATGATTTTGCCAGACAACTTGTGAGGGAAATGGGTCTGTAGTTGCTTGCGGATGTTGGTGATTTACCGGCTTTTAGAAATGGAACTACTATTGCTTTTTTCCATTCTTCGGGCATTATACCAGATTCCCAGATTATGTTGAAAAACTTAAGGAGAGCTTCTACAGATGCCTGAGATAGATGAGCCAGCATGGCGTAGTGGATGCGGTCGTGTCCTGGCGCTGTGTTTTTCCCTGCAGAAAGGACTCTGTTTATTTCTTGTTGTGTGAGGGGGGAATTGTACGGTTCTTTTAACGCGCCGGTAGTGGGTAGCTTTTGTTTTTCAGCAGACTGTACTGTAAGAATTCCTTCGTATAATTTCCTGAAATGGATACATCACGGAAATGTTCGCCAAGTATATCTGCCTGTTCTTGTATTGTTGTTTGTGTGTCTGGACTTGTGAGCAACGGTATTGTGTAAGATGAGTAATCTCCCCGAAATTTCCCTACCTGTTCCCACATGCGTTTAGACGTAACTGTACTGTTTATAGAGGATACGTATTTCTTCCACGATGATTTTTCTGCCTGCCTTCTGATAAATCGTGCCTTGGCTTTGGCCTGTTTAAAGCATAAAAGGTTGGTATAGGTGGGGTGTCTTCGTAACATACCCCAGGCCCTATTTTGAAGCTTTTTGGTTTCTGTGCACTCGGGGGTCCACCAGGGAAAACTTTTTTTGCGCACAAGACTGGATGTTTGAGGTATTGCCTTTTCTGCTGCTGAAATTAAAACTTCAGTGAATTTCTCATTAATTTCATTTACATTGAGTTCATTTAAACAGACATCTTCAAGTTTTGCACGTTTCATAAAAAGCGGCCAGTCGGCAAGCTGTATTTTCCAGCGACGTGGCTTAGAGTTTATTGTAGGTAATATGGATGAGAGCTTGATAAATGCCGGCAAATGATCACTTATATTAGAAGTGTCTGGGACTTCCCATTTAAAATCGCTAAAAACAGACGGTGAGCAGAAGGCTAAATCTAGACAGCTGAATTTGCGTGAGCTTGGTGAGAAATATGTTGGTGAACCCGAGTTTAAAAGACATATGCTGTTAGACAAGGTAAAATCTTCGATTACTTGCCCTCTTTGGTCTCTTCTATCGCTGCCCCAGAGGCTACAATGGGCATTAAAATCTCCTACTAGAATAAAAGGCTCCGGCAACTGGTGTATTAGATTTTCCAGTTGTCTAGTAGTAAAATGAGTATGGGGTGGGATGTAAAGTGAACAGATGGTGATGGTTTTATGCGATAGAACGGTGACGGCAACAGCCTCGAAAGAAGTATTCAGTTGAACATTTCGTGTAGGGGTGCCGCCCTGAACGACTATGGCGACTCCTCCTGACAAACGGCTAGAGTGTTCGCGGTCCCTTCGGACAACGGTGAAACCTTTGAGAATGTTAGTATTTTTAGGACCAAGATTCGTTTCTTGGAGACACACTGCAACTGGCGAAAAAGTGTTGATAATGTCTTTGATGTCACCTATATTGTGTATAAGACCTCTGCAATTCCAGTGTACAATGAAAGCCATGTTTCTAAAATGAAAAATGTAGTGGTGTTTCCGAACTTAAAAACTAAAGGTGACATTCGATAAGGGACAGTACACGTTTAATGGGCGGCAACCGTTCAGGTTGCCTGTCCCTTTTTCTGTAGAGTTATAAGGACCTTGTCCTTCTTAGGGCGCTCAGAAGAGCGCTGTTCTTTTGGCGTCAATGACGCCGGGGTTTTCGTGTCGACCTCCATTGCCTTCTCTGAGGCGCTGGATGATCGAGAGCCAGGCGCCGACACACGCGTCTCGGGCCTTGGCGTTCTGTTTAGCCTGGGGACCTGCGGGACGACTGTCTGCAGGGCCGCCTTGGATGATGGTGGAGTAGCACTAGCTGCTGCCACCGAGGGGGCGGATGGAGTGGCTACAGGACCACTGACTGTGACCTCTGTAGACTCCCGAGACCGATGTGGCGCTGCCCCCTGTCGCGTCACATTGGCATAACTTATTTGAGGTAAGAGCGAAAGCCTCTTCCTTGCTTCAAAAAATGAAATCTTCTCTTTTACTGTAAGAGCAATCACTTCCTTCTCCTTCTTCCAACAGGGACATGATCGTGAATACGCTGGATGATCCCCTTTGCAGTTCACACAGCGTGGGGGAGCATTACAATTTTCAGATGAGTGGTCGTTGGCACTGCATTTTGCGCACGTTTCTTTGCCTCTGCATGATTGGGATGCGTGGCCGAACCTCTGGCACTTAAAACATCGCCTCGGGTTCGGTATGTATGGCCTGACATTTATCTTTAGGTATCCTGCGTCGAGAGAAGTGGGGAGACTACTAGTACCAAATGTGAGGATCACATGTTTGGTCGGGAGTTGTTCATTGTTTCTTCGGATTGTAATTCTTTGTACTTTAATGACATTCTGTTCTTGGAATCCTTCGAGAAGTTCCTCGTCACTCAGGCTGAGAAAATCTTCCTCTGAGATAACGCCCCTGCAGGTGTTTAGGGAGCGATGGGGAGAAATCGTGACTTTGATTTCACCAATACTGGTGAGTTCGGACAGCTTTGGCACTTGTTCTTTGTTTCTGAGTTCTATAAGTAGGTCTCCACTGGTCATTTTCGAGGCTTTATAGTCTTTGCCAATTTTTTCTATGAGGCATTTCGCCACCAAGAAAGGAGATAGCTTACGCATACTTTGTGGTCCTTCACTATGCAAGACGTGGTAACGTTGGAAGTTGTCTGTGTCAGTTCGGAGGGTGAATTGAAAAGGTGCATCGGTGCGGCCTCTTTTCAGAGGCCGATCTGGAAGTCGCGGAAAAGCTTCTGCCATAATATGGTTTGAAATTCGGCGGCGGTGGTAGCCACCCACCACCGAGCCCAACAAGGGGACGCTACAGGTTGTGAGCAACCTGCACACGCCAGCTATGCACCGCCACTATAACCTAATTCATATAACCAAGACTGGATATACTACACACGGTTAACCCTTGCCGCCAGGAAATTCGGAAGTAAGAAGAAGTGAAAAGAAGACAGGAAAGATGAAAAGGCTAGAGAGAAAGTCGAAGATTGAAGAGGAGGACAGGAAAAGGCGACTGCCGATTTCCCCCGGGTGGGTCAGTCCGGGGGTGCCGTCTACGTGAAGCAGAGGCCAAAGGGGTGTGTTGCCTCCGCCGGGGGGCCTTAAAGGTCCGAACACCCGGCATCGGCTCAACCCCCAGGATCCCCCTTTCCCCGGACACGGCTAAGCCGCGCACGGCTACACGCGGGAGGGTCCGACCCTCGTGTGCTCGGGTCCGTGGTGTCGCAACACACCAAACGCCTGCTTGCGCAGACGCCCCTGCGGGGGATATTTTAGAATGAATGTTGTAAACTGCTGCCAACCCAAGCGAAATCACGCGGTATATACAATACTGAAACAGCCCTGGCTAATGTAGAGTGCCTGCAATTACATAGTTCTTCTTATTTGTAGCGTTTCAATAGTGCCCGGAGTAGAACACGTGTAAATCTGTTTGTGAATTTCACCCAAATTCAAGGGCTTTGCTTTTATCAAGCCATGCGCGCTGCCTGATCCTGCTAGTCATACCGAGGAACTGCGCTTATTCCCATTGCTCTAGGTCAAGGATTGTTTCCAGCCGGTAGTCTTTTTTTTTCTATAATAAACGACGATTTTGCTAGTGTTCCCCGAGGGAACTTCTCGGATTTCGCTTGACAAATTTCGCACGAAGTGTCTGTGTCTGCACTATCTGAAACTAGGCTTTTTGTACTGTAGCAGGTTTTGCAGCAATATTTTTAATTATAAAGTGCTCCGGTGACTAGGTGTGAGGTGTAAACAAGGCGGAGGGATCCTGCGCATTTTATGTTTGTGTTCTAAATATTCTCTGTTACACTTTCTACGAAATATGCCATGCATATTGAAATATTAATGAGTGCTACCTGAAAAATCTCTTGCAAGAAAATTTCTTGTTTTACCCCTTCGAACTCTCTGTTCAAGCTTATATTCTTGCGGTATGGCGACTTTTTAAATGAGAATACTGCAACATACATTTGTCATACCAACATCTCTGATAATATTTATTTTTATTTTACAGTGCAAGCATCTCGTCCAAGTAATGGTGAAGTCGTTATGGGAAGTGGTAGCAAATTCAACGAAACCACCACGTTATCGTGGTCCTCGGGGGCCTGCCCAGCCCGCCATCCTCCAAGCACTGACCAACCTGCCTACCGATGTCAGCTCCCTGCCCTAAAAGCGTTGGCCAGCCAACTGTGCTGGGCACCTTGCCCACTTCCAATCCTGAGGGCGCGGCCTGTAAATAAACTGTTCGAACATAACCGAGCGTCACCCATCTAGGTCCACGAAAAAATGCCCGTTTGTGCAAATTTATTCGCCAATGAACCGTCGTAAAGTGAATTTCAGTATTATTTTATTCCAATTTGCAACTATAGAGGACTTCTGCATTTTGACAATCTTTTTGTCCAGTTTTCCTGGCTACTATTGAGGAAGAAGGTATGGGGACAATTACTATCAAAAATGCCGCTACCAAAAGGTTCGCAGAAAGAATAGCTGTGTACTCTAGAGCCAGCGTATCTACAATATTCGTCATGAACAGGGCATTGGCTCAAAGCTGAAATCAATAATGGCAACGATATGCCTCAACACTGGTCCTACGGTGGCAGCACAATGGTTGCTGCATTGACTCAAAGCTGACAGTATTGGCAACGATATGGTTCAACACTACACGTATGCTGGCAGCACAATGGCTCCTGCATTGGCATAGCATTGTTCCAATATTGGCTTTCATTCTGGGCCAACATTGGATTGTGTGGCACTTTGCCAATATGCCAATATTGATTGAAGAATGGTACCGATTTCTGCAAAGATTGGGCCATGCTTGACCAATGCTGGTGTGCTATCTGGGCAGTTTACCTAGAGTGAGCTCATACGAGTTATAGCCGAACCAGGCTTCAAACACAGTTTCGTTTGTTATGCATCAGGCCAAAATATAAACGAGCGCCATGCTTTCGAATACGGCCACGTGATAAGAGTCACTAGCGACAACATGAAGCCACATTGCAGCGATAGTCAGACTGGTCTACAAAAACCATTTCGTCT